>NW_008681485.1:0-1606 GCF_000695815.1 Acanthisitta chloris | reverse complement strand
CCTTGCTGAGCTGGGGCTCAGGACTTGCCTACTCTGGAAACATGACTTGTAGCTGGTGCATCATCTGGGTGAAAGTGCACCATTCACCTCTCTTACTCTGCTCTGCTCTCACTGTAGTGTGAGCTCGAATATCCATACAGTGGAGTCCTTTTGCTGTCTGCCAACTCATTAATTTTCTTGTGAATCTATAAACAGTTACCAGTTTTATTCTTAGCACATATATACAGCACCTATTGGTCATCTGGTTTTTTCCCTTCTCTTTCTTATGTGCCTTGTACCTGAAACAGTTCACTGTTACAAAGGCAATACATGTTTTTAGCTGCCAGATAAGATTTTCTTATTGGCTTTGAATTTTGTTCTGTTTTGTATGTGACTGGCTTGACTTTCATAGAGCTCTTGTGCCCCGAGCATGAACAGAAACATACGCATTGGGTGAAGGTTTTTTGTTTGTTTATTGTTTTGGATTTTTTTTTTAAATTGTAGCTTGTTCATTGCATTTAAAATTATAGTGACTGAAAAACTGGCAGAATATTGTCCTGTAATTCCAGTGTTTTATTCAAATAGGTGTAATTTATGGTTGTTTCTTAAAATGGCACATCTCAGTTTGAAAAATCTTATCCTCAAATTTTATCTGCATTCTGAACTGAGAGAAATTGTGCACTCTATAGTAAAACCAAATACAGTAGATGTTCCATAAGCTTCCTCTGTTGGCTGTATTGCAAATATTGCCAGTAGCTGATAAAGCATTTGCTAGTTTTCCATTTTTTGTTGCTTTTGAAATGTACAGTTTTCTCTCAGACTAGTATGCTTTATTGCAAAGTAATTAATGAACACTCAGAGTTTTTGTTTGATCTCAGCTGCTCATATGGGAAAGCCACAGCTTTTGAGAATTCAGCATTTGTGTGTTCATCTGTTATTCAGGAACCTGCATCCAGCTCAAGAACAGCTGCAAAGGGATTTCACTAGGTAGTAGGATTTCATTAGGAATTGAAATTTCACTTACTATCTCACTGTTTCACTTGTCTTTCTCAGCATGTTATATATCTTGATATCTTACTTAGGATCTCTACTATCACACTAAATATTAATAGTGCACTTGAAAAAATGTTAGCAATGTCCTGCCATGTAATATTAAATCAAGTATTCTTGTTTGGCTTAATCATAGAACAGAATCATAGAATGGTTTGGGTTGGAAAGGACTTTTAAAGACCATCTAGTTCCAGCCCCCTGCTATGGGCACAGACAGGTTCAGTCCCATCATGAAGGAAAGAAAATATCAAAGCTTCTAGTAAAGTTCACTATGAAGAATATGTAAAAATAAAATAAATGCACATATGAAGAAGTGCTTATTGCAAGAGCTTCTGAATTTGCATTTCTTCTGATGCATCCTCCTTTGCTTCCATGAGGGTAAAGAGTGCAGCTTTTAAGGGGAGAAGTCTCAAGAGACTAGAGATCTTAAAGATAGAAATTTAAATAACAGCATTCTTGTTTTAAATGTCTAATAGTCAACTCAGGCATTTTACAGCAAATTCTTCCTGTTCAAAAGATGCACGAACACACTTTGCACTTTTAGAAACGGAAGTTGTTAAAGCCTCAAAGGGATTAA
>NW_008681484.1:0-1137 GCF_000695815.1 Acanthisitta chloris | reverse complement strand
AGAGAATTATTCCAAAATATTTCATTCCAATTACACAAAAGAATGTTGTGTGAGGATTAGCATTTTCTGTTACACCAGTCTACTTCAAAGATCAGAATGTGAGAAAGGCATTAGAGCTTCTGCAGGGAGAGACTGAAGAGTCTTAGACTATTTATTCAAGCAGGCAAAAAATACAGAAGGACATGATACAGCTATAAAACACTGCACATAAGCTTGCAAAAGTGGTGCAAATATTTCTATTTGTTGTTTCAGATGATGCATAATAAAGAAGCAGTGCACTTAATACAGCTATCTGGGGGTTCCTCCCTTTTTTAATCCAGCCTGTAACTACCAGGAAGAATAGTTTCTGCAATCCAAAGATCTTTGTAGCAATAAAAACTAAAATCCTAGTGCCTATGAATTATTCACACATCACAATTTCAGTCACACAGTGGTAACTTACAAGAATCAGGAAAAATTGGAGTTTTCCAAATATAATAACACCAGACATGATTCTGAATAAGATATGTGGCTTTATGTTGTCTATTAGCTTGCTATAACACTGAGCAATTTCGGAAAATCCCTGTCAGAGACAATTAGAGGCTAATCACCACCAGAGTCTCCTTTCCAACTTCAGTTAAATTTTAACTCCTGAAGATTAGGTTTCTCCTCTTTTCAAAAGTGTTAATTACTGATATAATTCTTCTAGTTCATGTACATTTTGCATCTTCTTTTGAATCCCACCTATCTCTTGTCGTGTTGATATCCTGTGGTAATGAGACCCACAGCCATATCTTAGTTTGTTGGAAATAATTTGTTCCATTTGGATTTTTTTTCTATTTTATGCCTCCTCATTTCTGAATTGCAGTATAGGGCACTTTCCATTTCTTTAACAATATATTGCTTCACATATTTGCCTCACTTATTTGTGCTCAATGGAGTAGCCTTGGAAGGCTAACTATGAAAGTCTTTAGATTTCAAATTTACAATACTTATATTGCAACAACTTTCATACCTGTGTACAATTTTACATTCTTGAGAAACAAAACATAGAGGAAGGTACTTTCTGTGGGATCAAATATATCTGATTAGAACAATCTCTCAGCTTTTGCCAAAAAAAGAATTACAGTATTATTCTAAACCACAATCTAATTCTTT
>NW_008681483.1:0-776 GCF_000695815.1 Acanthisitta chloris | reverse complement strand
TGATTTTGTTTTGTTGGGGTTTTTTCCTTTCACTTTCTTTCTATTATTCATTAGCATTTTAGCTCGTTCTGCTCTTTATTATTCTTAAACTGTTCTTATCTCAACCTACATATGTTATTTTCAACTCCCCATTCCTCCGGGTTGGTGGGGGAAAGGGGGAAGGAGGTGCGGGAGTTCACGTACAAAGAGGCGATGCTGTTATCATCTTCTTGAATGTCTCATGACTCCTTTATTATTTACAAAAGTGATTCCTGAGAAGGTACACAAGAAACGGGGAGGGATAATAGCCAGGGCAGGTGACCTGAACTAGCCAAAGGGATATTCCACCCCATGGCACGTCATATAAGCAGGATATAAGCAGGAAGGGCCGATCCAGGGGGAGTTTTGGGGTTGCGCCGGTCCGCGGGTGGTGAGCAATTGTATTGTGCATCACTGATTTTGTTCTTCTTATTATCCATTAGCATTTTAGCTCATTATGCTCTTTATTATTAAACTGTTCTTATCTCAATCTACATATTTGATTTTCTCCTCCCCATCCTCCCTGGGAGGAAGGAGTGGGAGTGCCTGCGTGGTTCTTGGCTGTTGGCTGGGGTTAAACCACAACAGTCCTTTGGGTGCCCCGCGTGGGGCAGGAAGGGTTGAGATAACAACAGTTTTTGACCAGAGTGTGTTAAGAGAAAGTCGTTATAAATGTTCATTTTATTTGGCTTACTGGTCACTGGTTACAATGTGAGCTTTTATTTTCTCGGGTTTCTGGCGTTTGATTCCTATTCTAT
>NW_008681482.1:12965-18263 GCF_000695815.1 Acanthisitta chloris | reverse complement strand
TGGTTATTCCCACAATGGCACCAGGAATGTTGTTCCCCATTCCCCCCACGGCATCTCTCCAGGTGGGAGGGGGAGTAACCTGCCCTGCACCCGGTTTTGGGGTGAGTCACCCCGGGCAGGGCAAGGCTTCCCCTCCCTGCTGACTAACCCCGGCCCTGGGGAGATGTGGCACTGGGGTGACGCAGGGTTTTGGGGTGGAAAAGAGCCTGGGGGTGAGCGGGGCGCGATGCTCTGGTGATGGGCTCATGGATGGATGGAGGAGTATGAACCACACACACAGCCTGAGGGGCTGAGGGTGGAGAGGATGTTGCCAGATATGGGTCATTGCTGCTGAGAAGGAAGAGGAGAGGAGGAGAAGGAAGAGGGAGGAGGAAGAAAGGGAAGCAGAGGGGAGAGAGGAGGGAGAAAGGCAGAAGAAGAGGAAGAAGAGAGGCAGAGGAGGAAGAAGAGGGTGAAACAGAGGGGAGAAGGAAAAGAGGGAGGAAGAAGAGAGGAGAAGGGGGGGAGGAAGGGAAGACATGGTGGGAAGGAAGATGGGAAAAGGGAGGGGGAACAGGAGAGAGGAAGACAAGGCAAGAGGAGAGGAGAGGGCAGACCCCATCCATCCCCTCTCTGGCACTCATACCCACCCACCACCATCTCCCTCTGACAGGAGGAAGGCACAAGGCCAGGAGGGTGAGGTCCTCCACACGAGGTGCTGGGACCATGTGGGGACAGGTCCCAGCTGTGGGCAGGGTGGGAGAGGCAGGAAAAGAAGAAGAGGAGGAGGAGTAGGGCCGTGAGCCCTGTCCCTGCTTTCTAGGACAGCGCAGGAGGCTCAGCTGCCACGTTTGGCCGCTCTGTCCCCCGGGAGCTGACTCCCTTTATTTAGAACCAGTTCCCCTCTCCCCACAACCTCATTTCTGCCAGGGGGAAGGAGTGAGGTACATCCCAGCCCCTGGCACCACCACACAGGCAGACAGAGCTGATGCTTTCTGCTTTTATTCAATTAATGCAGCAATCTATACAAGAAAAAAAAATAATGAAACCATGAAATTCCAAACCCTGACAGTGAAGAACCAAATTCTTCCTAAGAACCAACCAGGATTAAAACATCCCCCCACGTCAGACTGTACATAAAATAATCTCTGCCCCATTTACAGTGTTTCATTCACACAGTACTTCTCGTATCTCAAACT
The DNA here is from genome assembly GCF_000695815.1 of Acanthisitta chloris. Lineage (NCBI taxonomy): Eukaryota > Metazoa > Chordata > Aves > Passeriformes > Acanthisittidae > Acanthisitta > Acanthisitta chloris. The sequence goes on along the minus strand of NW_008681482.1, from coordinate 17,085 downwards.
TCAGAACTGTACAACTTTGTTACAAACAATGCTTTTCCTAGGAAAAGCTTATGGAAAAAAATATTGCCACTTTCTTTCTTATTTTTATTATTTTAAATTTTTATTGGTAAAAAAAAATTAGAATCTTTAAAAAAAAAAAAAAAAACCCAAAATTAAAGTCAGCCAGAACTTGTAAGTGTGGGTGGGGAAAGGAGCAGAGACGCTTCTCGGCCAAACGTTTCTCCTCCAGCTGGGGAAAGGGAACAATTTTGGCAGATAAAAGACTCTTTGCTGCTGCTGAGGGTCCAAACTGTGCCCCCATGAGCTCTCCTCAAGCCTGGCAGCTGTTTAGACCCACAGGCTTGGACACTGTAGCAGTGAGTGCTTGGTACACAGTGTTGAAAGCCAACGGTGTGACTCACACCGCAGCAGAAGTTGGACTGTGCCAGTGCCAATGTGGCTCACCCCAGAGAGCTCCGTGTCCCATCGACCCCCAGATCTCTGGGATGAGCCAAGGCTCTTCCTATCAACATACCAAGCCTACAGGACTGATGCAAGAGCTTTAGTTCCACCACCGAGTCTTCTGGAGATACGGATAACAGAAACAAACCCCAATTCCTCCTGTTCTTCACAGAAAAGCAGGGATGATGATCCCCACCTTCCCCCCCCTTCCTTAGGAAAGGCAGTTCTCCTGGTCTGGGCTGTGGGTCTGGGCACATGGGATTGTCACATTGGATGTAGCCTTATTCCCAGTTTGGGGCTGAGCAAGGACACGCTGTGGGTGGATGGAGAGGAGGTCGGACCACACAACCGGATCAGACACAGGACAAAGCCAACAGGGTCAGGGCTGTGCATGAGCTCATCCCACGGGGCAGATGGGAAAGGTTTTGCCTCCAAACTGGAGCTCACCACCCTCCGTGCTCCACACCAGCCCCATGGCACCAGCCTGAGCCAATGCCTGTGGGAAGCCCTACAGAGAACAGGGACTGGCATCACCAGGAATTCCAAGCCACAGGTTCACCAGACAGGTTACAGTAAGGGATCCAAACCTCTGGATCCACATGAAAAATGTGTCTTCTGGTTTCGAATCCAGGTTTCACTCCAATGTTGTTCAGTGCAAAAGAGTTAAAAAACCATGTTATCTACACATATACATCCGTGTCTATAGAAAATGTCTGTACAAGTGGGAAGATGGCCTGCCTGCACGCTGGGGACTGCTCTCCCGAGGGATGCTGCATCCCTCTTGCATCCTGCTCTCTCTCTCCAAAGTGTCAAGCCCCAAGCAGTCAGGTTGCAAACCAGGTGAGCTATGAGAATAGACAATGGCTGGAGAGCTCCTCCTGTCCCCCCAGCCATGGCTGCCAGCTCTGACCCACCGCACGGATGCGGGGCAGGGAGGAAGGAAGGAGGGGAGAGCTCCCGAGCATGGCATGCAGGAATACCAAAACAAGCTGAGAAGGGAAACTTGCACATGTACAGACTGCATGAGGACCAGCATGAGGTGATGGCTGGTACTAGGCTAGAGGTAACACCTCAGGATGCCTTTGCTCAGCCTTCAGCAGAGACAGAGCCAGTGCCTCATCCCACAGGAGTCCTGCTCTGGGAAGTGGCCATGGAAGGGCTGCCTCCAGCTTCATTCTGCGTTGAGACAAGGGTAGAGTATGTGTATTGCAGAGGTAGGCATAAAATTGGGAGCTAGGAGGAGAGGGAAGAGCCAGCTGTGCAGAGCCAAGACCTCTGCAGTGACCACTCTCACCATCAGCACCTGCAGCAGAGCCTGACACCATGGAGGACACAGGGTATGGCCAGGATGGATCCAGAAAGATAGAGCCATAAGGAAGAGAAAGGATTGCTGCTCCCCACATGCGGTTTTGCTATCAGGGGAATGCCAAGCTTTCCAAAACAGGGGTTTGTAGCCAAGAGCTGGCCTGGATTCACGGCAGAAAGCTGGGTGGGTGAGGAACATCACTCCAAACACTACATGTGGTCTGACAATGCCATTTTAAAGGTTCCAGAAGCTGCAGAAGCACAAACTTTCAGATCTCTGAGCAGACAAGGCAGGTTCCTTCAAAGGCCGTGCCTGTACCTCGGCATGGAGCCAGCAGGGGCTCTCACCAGGAAAGCAGTGGGATAATCAGACAGGAACTGGGGACCTCACAGACAGACCCACACAGATCAGTGCTGTGCTGAGGTGATGGTCATGTCCTCTGCACTGATGTGGCCACAAGATCCAGCCTGAGCAGAACCCCAACAACAGGCGAGAGGCAGCAGCTGCAGAAATCAGCAGGGCAGGGAAAGGACAGCAGGACCCAGATGTCAGCAAACGTGCTGGATTGGCGCTGCAGGAACCAACAACCTGTGGTTGTTTTAGACCAGGAGTCTCTCAAGACAGCAGCAAACAGGTTTCAAAATATATTATATCTTTTTATTGCCAAGCATGTGCAGACCATGAGGTGTGTGGGGGACACAACACTAAGAAAAACTACAGTTGGAGGGAGGGCAAAGCAGTAAAAATTTAAAAATAAGACTACTCCTTACAACTGCCAACACTTGGGTTCAAAGAATCAACTGGAGGAAGTTTTCCTTAGAAGTTCTAAATATGGTGTTGGGCCCCAAACATTGCAAACGCCAAGGGTTTGGTCTGGGCTAACACAAACCAGGTGGGAGAAGAGGAGGATGAAGGCAGATGTTCTAACACAACTCTGTGGGGTGAATGCCTGATTCTTCTCAGCATTTCCTGTAGCAGGCAGAAAACTCCCAACCCCAGGGAATACAGGCAGGGATAAGCCAGGCAGCTGCTGCAGCACTAACTGCTGGATGCACTGAACTGGGGCCAAACCAGACCCCTGAAGCGTCCCAGCCTTGGAGGGGACAGACCAAAGCCAAGTTGCCTGGCGCCCGAGGCCATGTCTGTTCCTGCTCCGGCAGAGCACGGCCAGTCCCTCGGGAAGAGACACCGTGCTGTCTCTACTCTCCTCACCTGGAAGGGGCAGTGGAGAAAAGCTCCTCTCGGGGGGTCCCAAGGCACATCCCCTCCCAAGCACAGCATCTCTCCTACTTCTCTCAGCTATCCCCAGCTCTGGGAAGCAGCACATACTCAATGCGATCCCTCACTCGGCAGCCCCGAGGATCCAATATGGATCTCGGGACAATGCTGGGCCAGCCTCAGGGAAGCCAGCCACGTCTCCTTCCTCCTCAACCAAAACACATCCCTGGTCAGACCAGCACTGAGAAACCAGAGCTCTAGTACATTCTTCTCGGAGAGGGCAGCACAGGGACACAGGCTGTGAGCCCACGCTGGCTTGGGAAAAGGTTCTGGAAAGGAAACCTACAGCATTTAAAACACTAAAGTGCAACAAAAATGTCCTAAACCCTTTGAAATTGATCGCAGTAAGAGAGACGGCAAAGCTTCAAACTTCCAGTTACTGCAGGGCAGCCTTAAAACAGACCCAACAACCACCAGGTAAGAGCAGACCAAGAAGCCCTTTGGTGAAACAAGGAATACGAGGCCACCACAGAATTTCAGCCCCTGGAGTCAAACATCATATTTAGAACATTTGGAAAGGAAGAAAGTTAAAGCAAAGGAAAATAAAACCCAACAAAAAAACCTCAAACAAAAATACAATTCTTGCATCTTGCGCAATGAAACAGTTAAAACTTTTTGGTGTTTTCAAAAGAAATCCCAACAGACAGCCTGGCATAACTTTATCTGCTTCCTAAGGGAGAGATGCCCACTTGACCCATGACTCAGGACACCATGTGCACTGGACATGTTCCATCCTTACGTATGTCTCAGCATTCCTCCATTCATAAAACCGAATCACTAGATCCTTCCTGTTTACTCTTCAGCCTGAAAGGAAAAACCAAAACTGAAGCTAGATGGAAGATAGCCAGAGGGAGGAGAAAGTTTTCACAGACTGGAGGCCAATCTCATCAGCTCCACGAGCCTGGAAAGTGCAATCCTCAGTGTCGCCTCATTTTCACTTTCCTGGCTGGGCTGCCATCTTCCTCTTCCTCGTCACAGTCCTCTGTGTACTCGTAAGACCTTCGCCAATAGTTCTCGGAGCTGAAGTTGCTCCGTCTCCTATGTTTTGGTAAGAGGACCGAGCGCCTGTTCTCCTCTTTATCCATTTCTAGAATC
>NW_008681482.1:4208-12939 GCF_000695815.1 Acanthisitta chloris | reverse complement strand
CAGGATGGGATTTAGGCATTCCTCCTGCAGACACTATCTGCAGCTTTGCATACTTGGGGTGATAGCACTGCTGTTTTCCACATTGCTTTCCCAGCACTGGGCACTCAGCAGAGCCGGAACAGATCACCAAGTTGCACCTCCTATGGGGAGCTGAGAAATTTGCTTTGATGGTGCCAGTCCTTCCCCTTCCTATGGCAAGCTTTGGTGTTTATCTGCACACCTCCAAATATCCCAGTCACCTCTTTTGTGTTATGCAGCTTGTGGCCCCAAGAAACATCCCTTGGACAGAGAGGTCTGTCTCTCCTGCAGCAGAACTCCCAGCACAGAGCTGAGCTCCTTATGAAGCTGCTGGGCTGCTCGTGGTGCTGGATCACACCACAACTCCGAAACCCTTTGTCTTCTCAAACTTTAGCACAGTGCAATTGTTATTTCTGCAGAGCTGCCTCTGATCACTTCATAGCAGGACTGGGCTAGTGGGCTGCACACACCACTTCTTTTATCTGACATGGCAAATGCTGAGCTCCCCTAAGCGATACCACAATGATACTCCTGCTGTTTACCTATTAGCCTAGAGTCCTTGAGGCCAAAGGAAGAGAAAAACATGTTTTTCACACCCATCTGCTGCAGGAGCCTGAGCAAGCCATCCCCCACACCCTGATAAGGTCACATCAGGCTGAAAAACAGCTCTGACGGATCTGCAGATTTGTCCTGCATGATCGCTTCCCTAATGGGACACCAGCCCACTGCGTGCTCTGAGGAAGCTTCATCTGCAGGCCAGCTCTGTCTCTTCATCTGTCTTCCCAGCCTGCATCCAGGTGAATGAACACCACTCACAAACAATCCATCCCCACCCTCCTCTCCACAGGACAGGTTGAAACAGAGCTGGGACAGCACAGCAGCCAAACTCCACGACCAAGACAACTTTTGCATTGTACCCAATGTGCAGAGAATGCTGTCTGCATTCTCAGGAAGCTCTGGAAGCAGAATATCACAGGACAGCTGGCAGACTGGCTATCACTGATGGCTATCAGTGTGTTCACACTACGCAAGGTGTTTAAGGGAAGCCTTGCTGCAGAGCTCAAGCTGTCTGAGACCTCGGTGAGGAGCTTCCCTCAAAGTCAGGCTTAAGCATCCACACAGTCTGGTTTCTCACACAAAAATATACACAAACAGCTCTGGAATCAAAACAGGTCTGAGACACTTCCCAAGAAGACCTTCACCTTTCCCAGAAAGCAAACCCTCCTGTTCTCTCCCAGGACTGCTTTCATAATATAGTTTAACACAGCTGCACAGGTTGCTTGGCAATAGAGGTCAAAAATGATTAGCTGCAGGGAAACTATTGTTCTGAACGACTGCATTATCAAGTGCCAGCCCAATCTCTTGCTTCTTCATTATGCCACTCACAGGATAAACAATGTAAGCTGCTTACAGCCAGAGCTCAGCCTCCACAAGTCTGGGAGGAACACAAAGAGCTCATTCTGATAAAACAGATCTGGGAACCACAGAAAGCACCTGGCAGGTGCCATAAAGATGTTTTTAAATGTGCTGTGCAGCCTCTCTGAGGCTAGGGAACTCAGCCATGCACCACCCCAAACATTGCTCTCAGGAGAGATCATCCTACCTGTGAGCAGCATCAGGATCTGCTTTGCGATGGGACCGCTTTGGTTTCAGGATCTGGTCCCGGTTGCTTCCCGACAGACGGTCAGAGTTATAACCTGGTGGCAACACAGAGCTACTCAGGGATTTTGTTTCCAATCGAGGTGCATCTAGTCGTGTTCTGCAAATATTTAAAGAGAAGAGAATTTGCAAGGAGTTTCTACAGAACCACCAGAGTGCTGCAGCAGAACCCTCCATCCCAGCCATACAGCTCAGGAGGGGCAGAACTACCACACTCCACAGCAGAACAAACTGAGGCTTTTGGGGACTTGAAGCTTTGCAGAATCACTGGCTGGTTTGGGTTGGAAGGGACCTTAAAGATCATCTCATTCCAACCCTCTGCCATGGGCAGGGACACCTTCCACTAGACCAGGTTGCTCCAAGCCCCATCCAACCTGGCCTTGAACACTCCCAGGGATGGAGCAGCCACAGCTTCTCTGGGCAACCTGTGCCAGTGCCTCAGCACCCTCTCAGGGAAGAATTTCATCCCAGTATCTCATCTAACCCTGTCCTCTGTCAGTGTGAAGCCATTCCCCCTTGTCCTGCCTTGGTTAGTGAGAAGAGGAAGGCTTAGGGACACATGCCATGAGGTGAATGCAAAAGGTGCTAGGCTTACTGCAATCCCAGTCGTGGGATGCAGAGCAGAGGTGCAGCTGCGAAATCCTATGAAATCACAGTGACTCGTCACGAACTCACAGCTCCAGTTAAGCCACCTGGGTGGGAGATGTCCTACAAAATCCATCACCACCTCCAACAGTAATAACTGCTTCTGCCTGGAAACTCCCTCCTGCCCACAGATCTCACGGAGTCATGTGTTCCTTAGCTTTACTAAGAGGTGCAGAGTTGAAGTACCAGTCAGGAGAAGGTATAGCAAACAGAAGATGCACCACATCCCGTCCAGTAGTACAGCTCATGATCAAACTACACCAGAGAGTAAGCCCAGCTTGTCCCAGAGCAGAACCATCACTGGCCCAGGCACAACTGTAGCCACACACACGTAGAGGGAGGCAGCAGGCATGCAAACTCAACAGTGCAGCATCTTATCCTGGCACTATCAGCATTTTCAAGCACAGCACCGTCACCAGTCTCAACTTACAAACCCTGCAAAAGTCTATTTCAAAACAGACCGTGGGAAAAACACACTGAAAGGTGGTGCTGGTGCTCCAGGGCTGTCAGTTTCAGGAAGATCCGGTCACTTTCCAGAAGGAAAGGCATCCTGATATTGTTGCTGCAGCCCACCTCCCTCCTTAGGATTGGGGATGACTACAGAAAGATTCTGGGTGGAAGGAAGCAGAGAATTACTACTAGCTTTCCAGTGCTGAAATTTAGCTCCTGAGGGAGGTTTCCATAGGAGAATCCCAACCTAAACTCCTGTTAGGAAGCATGTCCACTCACCAAGCTTCTCTCTGCCATCAGTTAGAGTCTCTTCAGTTAACCAGGGCAATGCCAGGCTGGCACAGCAGCCTGAGTCCACCCAGCATGCCAGAAACAAGGAACACTTGGCAGCTGCCAGGCTGGAGCCACACCATCATCCTGAGCTGTTCTTGGCTCTGGGACTGGACCCAGTCCAGCCAGAACACCAAAGGCATCATGGATCCTGCCCCAGACAAGTGAGGTGGTTTAAATACCTCTCAAACACAACAGCAACTGCAGGGCTGCAATTCCAACCAGCCCCCAAATACACTGCAAGGGCAAGGGAACACCAGTCACAGAGCAAGGCAGGAGCAGCTCCCAGGAGGAGTGACCCTAAAACAGAGAGCAAGGTACCTGCCAGACATCAAGTTAAACAGAACAACTCTATTTATGAGAGTGGAAGCAGAATGGCAGCAAAGCCCTCTAAAATGACTTTCAACACCTGCTTCAAAGTATCATTTCTATCCCCACCTCCCACATTACCTCTTCCAGCACCTCATGAAATCGAGAGCACAGTTCCCCCCCACACCTCTTGCTCAAAGCACTTCCAAACCTCGCTGCCTCCCTGCAGCTCTGCACTCCGATATGCAGGAAGCACTAAACATCACCACACTACAGCACTGAAGTGTTTATGACCTACTTGGTAACCACACTGCTCTGGAGCATCCTGCAAAACCTCCTCCAGCTCACACAGCTTTGTTCTCCTGCCGCTGTCAGAGAAAACACGCTCGGAGTAGAGACAAGAGCAGATCCAGACTCAAATGTCTGGGACACAGCAGGCTCTGGCAGTCTGCTCAGAGCAAAACATTCCAGCTCCAAGTGGGATATCCCAACTGATCTGATCCCACTGGAAAGCTCAGGGCTGATTCTTACCATGAAAATGAGGAAGAGGAGCTTTACGAGGCCACTGTCTGTGCCCAAACCTCTCCTGCTAGCAGGCTACCAGCGGAAGTAGCTGTTTTCCTGGTTGCATAACACACTATTTCAGACAAAGTCGCCTGATCCGGGGACTTTGGGAATGGCACTTGCTCGATCCACACGCGGGGACACGAGCACAGAGGTCAGGGTGGTGCTGCTGCGCACATGCACGCACACGGGACACCAGGAGATGGCTGCCCTCACTGGGAGAAGCAGCAATTAATAAGCTCTATTTGGCAGCAATCAGAGCGTAGCCTTTGGCAAACAGGCAATTGCCATGGATTCACCAGGGTTGCTAAGCTCTGTGGGGGTTACACAGGAATTATTACCACTTTGCTCAAGGGAAAAATCCTGGTGTGGTTGTGTTTGGCCTGACAGTCAAGTCAGCTCATTGCTGACTGACTGGCCTGAGACACTTCTGCTCTAATGCTGAGCAGATCAGGCCTCAAAAATCAGGGGAAGGCAGAAGGACACATTGCTGCAGTGGGATGGCTGAGCAAACACAGCCTATAGCACTGTGAGGAGCTCCAGGGTTTGTTTCTTGAGCAGTGATGCACCAGGTCACAAGGGAGACCTCACTTCAGCCTCACAGGACTTAAAACGGCTTATATAAAAGAGGGAGAGCAAATTTTTACATGGGGAGATAGTCATTGGACACAGGGAAACAGTTTTAAACCAAAGAGGGCATTTAGATTAGATATTAGGATGAAATTTTTCCCTGTGAGGGTGCTGAGGCACTGGCACAGGTTGCCCAGAGAAGCTGTGGCTGCTCCATCCCTAGCAATGTTCAAGACCAGGTTGGATGTGGCTTAGAGCAACCTGATCTAGTGGAAGGTGTCCCTGCCCATGGCAGGGGATTGGAATATAATGAGCTTTAAAGGTCCCTTCCAACCCAAACCAGTCTATCATTCCATGATCTCAGCCAGGTAGGCACTTGCCCAGTTGCACTCTGAAGGCATCCAGGCTGAACTGAAACAACTCAACACCCTCAGCTTACAGGAGCTGGAGGAAGCAAGAGGCAGAGCCAGTTTAAACAGGTATGTTTGATATCTACACCAGTTTGGACAGCTTTAGCTTATTCATCCAAGTCTGCCTCTTCCAGGGAACCTAGGACAGGCAGCTTCTCTACCCCAAAGCCCATGTAAAGAAAGCAGCAAGAGGATTTGGAGGTGCCTCCCACCAGTGCTTGTCAGCACTCATGCTGCTCTTCATTGGCTGCAGTAACCAACACCGTGAACACAAGGGCCTTTAAGCTGTTATCACAACCCTCTTGCCCTAAACCTCACATGGCAGTAACCAGCTGTGGGGTGGTTTGGCCACAATCTGTCTTTCATCCCACTCTATATCCTGCCACATCTCATCCTGCCTCCCAGGGTCTGAGCTGATTTTGCCTGGCTAGCGCCTCGGGGCTGCTGTTTTTCCTGCCTTCATTTCATGGGTCTCTCTAACCAGATGTCCAACTCCACTCCACTGGCTTTGTGCCATTATCTTCACAACGTTGCCAGACTTGTTTTGAAACCAACTAAGGCATCCAAAAGCTCATCCAGTCTGAATCCAGACCACTTGCCTGCGAGCCTTATGCCAGCCTGGGCCACAACTGCAGCCCTGCCACCAGTGCCCACGCTTTTGGCTGGGTTTACAGAACTCAAAGTCATGTGATTTCACTTACAAAAAGATTTGTTGACAGCAGAATTACTGCTAACACCTTTTAAGGCACAATCAACATGGGTCCACGTGTGGCAGTCACATTTCTTGGTCTGCTAGTAGAAGGAACTGATGAGAAAGGACATTTCTGGGCAGAAAAAAATGTTAAACTGAGGAAGTTTGGGGTGGAGTTGGTTTATTTTTTCTCTGTTTTCTTAAAAGCTTTAGGAACAAGGACTGGTGGTTGATGAAATACCACCAAGATGGTACATCTCATAGAACAGGAGGCTTCTAAAACAGCTTAGAGAGCTTGGCTTCCCAATATCAACTTGAAGAACAAGCTCTGTAAAGTGAGCACTTTGTTTCCCTCCAAAGCCAGTGTCTTCCTCTCTCTCCCTAGGAAACAAAAACCATGCTGCTACCAAGAAAACTTTATCTGCTTTACAGAAGACTCTTCATCACAAGCATTAGCTTCAAAGGACTGTGCACGTAAGTCACACATGTGGGTATCATATGACCAGACACTTGAATATACAGCCCAAAACAAGAGAGAGTTTGAAATCCTAGCTGTGTGGAGCTGGGCAGCCAAGGAAAGCCAGGTGTTTGGACATGAACAGGGCTTGCAACCCCAGACATTACAATGAAGTGCTGCTGCACAGAGCCAAGAAGTCATTAACTCTGCAGGAACAGGTTCCAGCTACTTCCACTGATGGGTATGGCAAGGCACGAGCGAGTATTGGAGTGACATCTAATCAAGATGTGAGATCAAGCCAGCAAATTAACAAGCAAGGCAGTCTTAAAGTGTTTAAACACCATGACACCACATCCACATTTCTCTTACAGTCCAGAGGGCTTCAACACTTACTTTCGAAGGATGATGACAGCTCTTCTCTCCTTGATGTCCTGTGGTCGAATACAGTGTGTGATTTCATCGGCTGCATACCCACTGACAACAGAAACAAAAAGCCACCATGAGAGACAGGCCAAGCAGAAGAAAAAAAGTGGTTTCCAGCCTCAACAACTCAGTTTGGCTAGTATTTCCTAACTTCCACCAGGAATTCCTCCTCCAAACACATGGCAGCCAGACTTACAGGAAGGAACAAACTGTGGGAAGGAACGAGGATAGTCAAGGGATTTGGGGTTTTAACTCATTTTTTAGCATACACCAGAGGAAACTGCCACCTCTCATGACATTGTGAAATAAGACATGTAGAAATGAGTTTATGGATTGTAAAATCAGCCAATTCATTTATCAAGAAATTAAGAGAACAACAGGGGGGAAAATCAGCACATTGCTCCAAAGCATCTTCTCAAGCATGCCTCAGACAAAAGCCATCGCTCATGGCTGAGATGTGCAGCACACCCAGACATGAACATGTACTGGAATCAGTGAGGTTTGTTAGTCAAAGAGGGGTGCAGTGGTGGTAAGAGTTGAACCCTCACCTGGGCACAGATCACCTCAGCACCCTCACCCTCCCCATTACCCATCATGTGGCACATCCTCAGCCATGACAGAATATCACCAACCTCACCTCAATGCATATAGGGTAAAATCCAAATTCAGACCTGCAAACCAAGCTATGCTCCTAAAACCTTCCTGCCACAGAGCAAAACAGCTCCCTGGGCTGAGGAAAATGATCCCAGGCTCAAGCAGTTGCCATTCTTGGGAGGAGTGTTTTGCTATATGACATGACTTCACCTACTCCACATTTCCAGCAGACTAGAGAAAAGCCACAGCCAAGAGCAGCCCCAGCTACCCACAACAGGCAAGAGTGTTTTTCTCATGTCTGTTTCTGCTGTTCAGCACAACTCCTGGGGTCCAGCACAGCAGGTGAGATCACATCAGGTCCGTGAAGAACAGCCATCACATCTGCTTGGTCATACAAACACTGTGCTGGGAACACATCCCATCACTCCCACGGGTGAGAGCCAGCAGGTCCGAGAGGGGGGGCCTGCCCTCTGCCTGCCGTTTGGAGAGTGTCAGCTCACAAAGAGCCTCCTACAGTCCAGCACAGGGAGAAAAGCTAAACATCTCCAGAGCCTGATGAAACACCTGGCACGGACGGGAACACCTATGAAGGGACTCGGGTGAAGGCTGCTCAAGCCACACAAAGCTGGCATACCCCCGTGGTGTTTAACCTGAAGCAGAAATCTCCAGGCCCACTGTCCTGTCCCCACGAGGCTTTTCCGTGACGCCGCTGGCCCGGCTGCCAGCCAGCCCTCAGCAGCACGGCCAGGGTCAGGGGCTGGCAGGTTATCCAGGACACTCAGAGCAGAGAACACATCTCACTCACGCAAGTCTTCTCCGGGGATGGAACCAGTTTTCCTTGATCTGGTTAGATAACCCACCCACTCGCTGAGAAACACGCACCTCTCCTCCAAGACAGATTTACTGCTTCAGGAGGAGAGTTAAATGTCTAAGAGCTGATCAGTTAACAGGGGTGATGATGTCCATCTTCCCTGTCCTTCAGGCATTACAGGACATGACAGTGTTATGCCAAGAGGCTTATAATGATGCTCCATTACATTCCAGGAATCTCTGAGTCAAGCTCCAGTGAATTCATGAGTATCACCCACGTTAACATCCAACTCAGCGCATCCTCAGCGATACCCTGAACATCAGGAGAAGGTCTGCTCCCAGACCTGCCTCCAGACCTGTGCCCTCCATCACGAGATGACAGCCTAGACACCCCATTTCACTCCTTCCCTAAGCAGGAACCCCTTTTCAGCACACTTTCAGAGCAGCACCAGGCAGAGGTCACGGTCCCAGGGCAGCACCAAAGGAACAGCCCCAGTACTCCAGTCTGAGGCCCTAACTGCGACTCACCAGTCTGCCCCAGTGCCATACTGGTGTGGGAAAACTCAGCTTGCACTGTATCGCATATAGTGATGGTGGCTCTCTGCACAGGCAGAGAAATGGAAGGAAAAGATGATTTGGTTGTGTCATACTTGTGCTGCCTTGTGCCAGCATGAGCTTCTCACTCACTGCCTGGCCTTGCACACCCTGTGGATGAGTGAAGGAGCAGCTACTGGAACAAAACACCTGCAATGATATTGAGAGTCTACTCACAGATTTCTTGCCCCCAGAAGAAACCCAAAG
>NW_008681482.1:0-4161 GCF_000695815.1 Acanthisitta chloris | reverse complement strand
CGGAACGTGACAACTCCAGCCTAGGGCATCTTCCAGAAGAATGCAGGGAGGTGCTATTATCCACACACTCCCCCAGCACACCCCAGCTCCACACTAACCTGTCAGACCTTACACCCCCAACTTCTCCCCGGCCCCTTTTTCAGTCCAGAAGAGCTGCTGCCCAGCCACAACATAACTGATTTGCCTGGAAATGAAAGTGGATTTTTTTGTGCAAACATCACCAGAAAGGAGGTCCTAAAGCTCTGCAGACTCTAATGAGGAGTATTTCTATGACGCCATGTCCCGACGACAGCTGAGAACAGAGGGACCCCACACGCAGCCCCAGCACAGGGTTTGGGCAACTCAAGGCTCTACTTGTGGCTCAGAAAAGCTCCTGCCACAAACCATGAAAGTGACACCAACCAGACTGAGCAGAGCCTGAACAAATCTCTTTGCCTCATCACTACTGGCACACGTGGAACTTCCTCTGCACCAACGGCCTGTCCTGAGGGGTCAGGCTCTTTTGGAACAGCATCTAATGCTGTTAGCTCTCACTGTGGAGAGATTCCTCCTGCTGGGAAGGAAGCAGGTTCATCCTCCAGCAACTCCAACCAGCTCTGATTACACTCCCATCAGGCATGCCTCGAGATAACAGGAGAGACACACAGCACGATGTTCCCCAGCTATTACAAACAGCTGGGAGATGACCTGGAGCACTCTCCAGCTGTGGGAGGAAAGCCTGGATGGCACATAAGCTTTCAGAACCTGGAAAACGTTCCTTGTGCCACTCATTCCTCTGACTGCAGCTGCACTATTCCCAACCATGGCACTGAGACACAATACCTAGCAGTTTCAGTGCCAAGATCTACTACTTATGACAGCATCTGCAGGGCAGGGGTGTGTCTGGAACCCCCATCCCAGACCTGCATGCCCCCACCTCCCTCTCTTTTTTCCAACCTAAGCACATGTTATTGTTAAAAAGAGAAAACCCACCAATGTGGTGCAGCCAGCAGCCCCCCTAGACAGCAGCACACTCCAAGGTAATGCTTCCTCTTGGCCTGGCTGGCAGTGGGACAAACCTGCAGAACCACCTGCCTCCCAGGGCTGCAGAAGAAGAGGGGACTGGAGGAGGTCTTCTAGATGTTAAGGCCTAGGAGGGCAAATCTTCCCTGCAGATATGAAAGGAGAGGAAAAAGGGCCTTGCTGAAAGAGGGAGCAGGTCATGGCATGGCTCAGCCTTTGTCTGCTGGCAGAGGCACAGCCCAGCCACATGAATTCTGTTCCACTTCACCTGTTGTTTGAGATCTGAACACCTTCCAGGGAGTCTGAGGCAGGTTAAGTGTTGGCGAACACCAGAGGGCAGGCAAATAAAGTCAAGTAAAGGATAGAGGGAAAGACCCTCTGCAAAATCCCTGCTGAGTAGGTGGCTATGAAATTGGGAGGAGAACTGGGAACAGGCTGCTGTGGGCAGGAACAGGACAGGTGGGATCTGAGGACAGCCTGAGCACACTGTGGGGTCAGAGGGATCCAACAGCTTTCTTTAGATCTCACGACTTCCACGCGGTGACCAAACACACACGGCTATCCTGGTTTCCCTGGAAAGGCAGCAAGCCAGGAGCAGCCACTGACCCAGCAGTATTTGAATCCCAGACATTACAGGCATGCCACTTGTATCTGCGCCGTTCCCTATCTCCAGGGCAACTGCCTCCAGCAACTGTTTACCCAGAGGAGAAAACGCCAAGTTTAGGGAGTTGAGTTAATCATGACCACAGGCTCGATTTTGGTGGTACACCCCTGAGAGCCTACTGACAATCTGCACCTCTCCTGCTCCTCCTAAATTGCTGAGGTTAGAGTGGAGACAAGGCAGTGAGGCAAGGAATTCGATTCCAGCCAGGATCATATCATCACAGAACAATCACTTTGGCAGACTCTCTCTTAAGTGAGTGCTAAGTATCTGCCAACTGCTGTACCAAAATTGAAATAATCCCTGTTTTAAAGTCTATTATTTGCTAGAAAGCAGAACTCTGAGCGTGAGGAATCTGCAGTGGGTGGGTCAGAAAGCAGCTCTTCGATTTGAGGGAAAAGATATTGGAGGGAAAATAGATCTTCATTTAGCTTGTGTAATTGCTTCAGCCACGTTAATAAACTCATTACAGCACCTAGGTGATGATGGCCAACAACCCAAACACCCTTGGGAGACACCCTGCTGCAATTCCAGGTGGCCAGCAGCCTCTTCCTAGCAGTTTTGGGGGAAAAGCAAGGGTCTGGGATAAGCTAACTGCCTCTCTGGTTCTGGAGCACACAAAACACCTCTCCTTCCTGCCACCATCCTCCACTGCAGAGTCCTGATCCTCCTCCAGTCATAAGGCCACAAGAGCTTTACAAGTGGCTTTCACTGCAAGACTTCAGGCTGACCCTGTGTTGCTTCTAAGCAGGAAAAAACTCTCCCTATCCTCAATAAAACCCTCTCTGGCTGTGAAAGGAAGGACAACTCTTTATCCAGGGGAAAGACAGCACAGGGCTTCGTATCACCAGCAGGAAAATCAGGGTAGAAAGTTTCCCTCCTGGTATCTTAGGGAAGTCAGGGAGTGGAGTGGCTGCCTCATACCCGGCAGTCTCCATCCCTAGGAATGGAGCTTGCTCTGCAGTAAAAGGACACGTGGCAGGATGGGTCCCCCCGGGTCCCATTTCATAAAATCACCCCGACCTCTGCCCCTCCTGCCCCAGCTAACCCTCCAGAGAATGAGAAAACGTCCCCAGTGCCGTTCCCGCTTCCCTCTGAAGCCTCCCTCATCCCTGGCTAATCCACAGAAGTTACCTAATGCCAGGGCACGGCAAGGATTAGTTAATGTTTGTGCAGCTTTTCCGAGATAAAAGCTATGCGAGATCTCAGCATTTATTATTGATGCACCAGTCAAGGAGGCTGTGTGGATGTGGGGGGAAAAATTCCTTCCCGAACCCTGCAGCGATCACTTTACAAGCCAAAGCAAGGGATTGTGTTACGGCCTGGGAGTCTGGAAAACCGGCCTGGACCTTCACCAGTCCAAAAAACAACCCCTCGAACCAGGACACAGTTGGTAGCTCAGAACAGAGTCCTGGTGATCCTTGCTCCTGGCAGGGAGCACTCTGACCTTCAGGGACGTGAGGGACTGGCAGCCCTGGTGCCAGGCTTCGAGCTGCCCTCCCCGAGAGCTGGACACTGGTGGGTCTATGTGCTCCAGCCCTGCCTGTCCTCTTACCCACCTGTCCTCTTACCTGTCTGCCCTGCTGCCCAGCCTGTACCAGGAGGCAGTGGGATTAGGAAGCAGGCATTTCCCAGTGCCAATCCCAGCTTTACTGCCGACCAGCTGCATGACCTTGGGCAGGTCATTTCACCTCCACAGCTCTTCCCCAATGCACATAAAGTCCTTTCCCATGCCTGTGACCCGCTGTGCTTCCAAGTGACAGTCCCACGGGGCTCTGCACTCCAGTCTCCCCATCGGCATCAGGCAGGGGAGGGTTCAGTATTCCCAGTTTACAGACTGGGAAGACGAGGCCATTCACACCTCCACTCCATGCTTAAGGTCAGGTCAGGGAGGCACTGGCCGAGCTAAGAATAGACCTAGGAGTCCAGTCCCTACCAGCTGCTCTGCTCTGACCACTCTTGGGTAGAGGATCCATTTTGTGTCTCAATGTGTCATTTTAACCATTCACAGGAGCTACAGCAAAGCTCAGCTCGGTGAGTGACCACACTCCCACCAGGACTCAACTCGAGGGCATCCTATATAATCAACCACTCACCCACCACGGCGGCAGGACACCCCCAATCCCTCCCTTCACCCCTTCTGCTGCAGCGAGACCTAGAGGCGAGGGAGCCCGAGGCACCGTCGGGACGTGCATCACACCCTGTGATCGGCGTTACACAACCGAGCCCCGGCAACGCGGGAGAGTTACCTGAGCACCGTGACGCTCCCCCTCTTCACGGGCAGGAACAGAACAGGCTCCGAGACCCTGATGGGTTTGAACTGGAATTTACACCCGAAGCAGAGCGCCGAGTCGCTGAAGAAGGAGACGGAGACGATGGGCCTCTCAAAGATATGGATGGGGTCCACGTGGGAGACAATGCAGCCCCCCGGCTGGTAGTCGTTGATGACGGCACTGTTCACAAAGCCCTCGGGAATTACCCGGTGCTCCACCAGCTTC
>NW_008681481.1:0-218 GCF_000695815.1 Acanthisitta chloris | reverse complement strand
CGGGTCGGCTGCGGGAGGTGTTCTATCTCCTCCCGTCGAGTCTGCTGTGGGGAATGTTCTCCTCCCGTCGGGTCTGTTGCGGGGGATGTTCTTTCTCCTCCCGTCGGATCTGCCTCGGGAGGCTGTTTTCCCCCCATCGGGTCGGCTACGGGAGATATTCTCCTCCCGTCGGGTCAGCTGCGGGGGATGTTCTCCTCCCGGCGTGCGGGGGCTGTTTT
>NW_008681480.1:12628-20419 GCF_000695815.1 Acanthisitta chloris | reverse complement strand
CCATGGATAATGACTCACCGTGCTCCCCCCCAGCTCGAGTCTGCTCCTGAGCTGAGCTCCTTGCGCCAGCTGGCATTGTGCCTCTGTTGTCTAGGCAAAGGTTTCCATGACACTAAATAAAGTGAAATATGATTTTGCACAGCTGGATTCTGTCTTGGATGCAGGTTAGGGACAAGAAATGCACATCCAGCAGAGAGCTGTGGGTAGCAAATTATAAGGGCTGTGATCCGTGATGGCGCCAAGCAGAAAAATACCAATCTTTAGGAGTTATTCAGCTGGCTCCCAACCAGATGTTTACTTCCAAAGCCATGTCTTGTTTGTGGGTCTTGCGTAATTGGCTCATGGCATGAGGACGGAAAGCATTGAAGCCATGTCACAGAATAAACGAGGAGCCAGAGGAGTTTGTATCTGTGCCTGGGCTCCCACACAGGGAGCTCACGTCATGCCTGGGATCAGCCCACAGTCCCGGCCGTGTGCCGAGCCACCAGCCCAGTTTGGTACTGGTGGCACCTGCAGATCTCTCTGCTGCACAGCTGCATCTCCCTGCAGCAGGTTCCAGCACTGCTACTTGTGCAAGGATTTATCTAAATACCTTTGAGGTGCAGCATCCGATGGGATCATCTCTGTGAAGCTCAGAGGGGAACTCTACAGATCTTATTTTAAGAGGTTTAATGGAACGTTATGGGATGTCAAGTATACTGTGTAAATTGGTGTTAATTGGGAAGTTGTTTGACTTCTAGAGGCTCAGAAGGAATTACTTCTAGTCAGCTCCTCTCTTCCCATCAGAAGCAGAGTATGTCTGGGCCCATGGTGCATCCGCCTTTCCAGGGAGGAATTGGTAAGCAAGGCCAGACTGGGAGGAAAAATCAGAATAAAGATGTATTATGACCTTAGGAAGGTGGCTGGAAAAGAGCTTTCTGTGGTCACAGCTCAGCTGATTTCCAGTGGGTCAGGAATTGGCAGCAGCTCCAGGTGCTGGCCAGGCAGGGACGGGCCATGAGGGTTGCTGGGGGCAGAGAGTGACGTGTGGGACACCTGGCAGGGACAGGAAGGGCTGTGACCATGGGGTGGGAGGGATGGGGGGGTTTGGATGCCTGGGAGCAGGTGGAACAGGGGCAAGCAGCACCCTCAACGCCCTGTTCCTGCATGGTGTGTGAACAAACACCCAGAGCTTGAGGAATGATAATGCAAAAATGAAGGAAGGAATATATCCCAGGAGGAGGCGAGGGGAGGGAATGCCTGGCCGAGGGGCTACTGGCCCATTCCCACCCTGTGCCCACAGCAGCTCTACAAATTAGCCATGAAATTGGGACCTGACGGGAGCTTTGAAATCAGGAGTTTAGGCAGAGTTCTAAAATGTTTAAAAGGCAGAAGCAGCACAAAGCCTCAATTTTAATTATTGCGGTTTTAATCAGTGCAATAGTTTTTTCTACCCTGAATGGTAAAGTAATTGGAAATGTGAACAGAGTGTGATTGTGGTGTAAATTACACACTGGGAAGAGGAGCAGCCCAGCCCAAAGAGGCTCCAGGCTCTGGGGACGGGAGGAGTGCGGGAGCATGGAGGGTGCTGGGGGTGCAGTGGGGACAGTGCACTTGTGCTGGGTGGGTACTGGGGTGATGTGTGAGTGTTGGACCCCCCCCCATTTAGGGATATAGCTCTGCTGCCTGGCACAGACAGCTCTGCCTACTGCTGTCCTTGGAGACTGGTGGCACATGCACCTCTCCCGTGGGTGACCATGGGCATTGGGTGCTCCAAGGCTGCAGGACAGTGCTCCCATTCCTCACCACGGGGTCTGTGTGATGGGCACAATGCATTGCAGGCTCTGGTTATCCCTGAGCTGATGGCAGGGGTGCCCTGGGTAAAGACTGGCTGGACAAGAGATGGAGCACATCCGACCAGGGCAGATGGATCACTTCCCCACCCAGGGCAGGTAGATCACATTCCTCCTGGGGCAGGTGGATTGCACCCCCATGAAGCAGGTGGATCACATCCCTCTGGGGCAGGAGGATCACATCCTTCCTCCTGTCCCCTGGCAGGGCTGAGCTGTCCCGGGCAGAAGCACTGTCCTGTCCGGGCAATGCTGAGCTGTCCCACAGGGTCCCAGGTGGGGCAGGGGGAGTGGGTGACAAGGGTGTCTGTGCCCAGCACTGGGGTGCAGGCAGAGGGCTGACAGGGGTGAGCTCTGGCTGTGACAGTGGGGAGCAGCCCGTCAGGAAGAGCAATATGGAAGTCACTTGATGGCAAGGAAGGGATGGATATTCCTGCCCTCAGTCATGTTTAGGTAATTGGAAGTAAATAACTCCTTTCATCCTGAAATCGGGTGACTTCATACACGAGGTAAATGGAAGAAACAAAATCCCGATTTTCGTTCGTGTTCCACGCACGTAGTAAAAATGAACCTTCGTCTGCAGCAATTCTGAGCTAATGAAAAACGAATGAGGTTTTAAATCAAGCCCAAACGCAGAGCTCTGCTGCCAGAGCCGTGCAGGGCTGCTGTAGGACAGCCTCCATTTCCAAGGCTCCTCGCAGAATCCTGAATAATTTTATTAGATTTTGAGCAAGGCTGTTGCCAAAACATTCATTACTGCGCCCGGCAAACGGCGGGAGACACGGGGGTGTCTGTGGGGCTGATGCCACGGGCAGCCCTGGCTTCCTCTGCTCTCCCCGAAGTTCTGAAGGGCTGAGGTTTATTTAGTGGTGTCTGCACATCACTCATCTGGAGCAGAGTGACCGGCCCTGCCTGATCGCTTCCCCTGGAAGGGACCCTCCTGCACAACCTTAAATCATGTCTGAACACGACATAATTCTCCCATGTGCCTGGTGACTTCTGTGTATTTGATCAGTTCAGATTCCATAAAAATGTAAATAATCAAAGCCCTTCTGCTGTTATTTATAATGCCTCACTCCGGGCTGTAATTTATGAATTAATTTCAGCTGCAAGTTTCTGGAGGGAGGGAAAAAAAAAGATGAATAATCAGATGTGTGGCTGCCACTAAATGCCATGGCTGCTAGTGTCTCCTGCACTGCACACCCCCAGACCCTGCAGACCTGACTGTGGCTCCCGAGGGAGCAGGGGAGATCCCTGCCCTGGCACCCACCTTTGGGGTGGCCACAGCAGGTCCCACGGGTGCTGGGAGGGTTGGGGGCAAACTGCTGCTGGCAGGGATGTCCCACTCAGCCCTGGCTGCTGCCAGGCACAGCCTCTGGCCATGGGTGCTCCTGGGCTGGGAGCCTTGAGGGAGCAGGCAGGATCCACCAGCTGTTCTTGGGGCATCAGCACAGCACAGCGCAGTGCAGGCTTGTGGCAGAGAATCCACTGCTCAGCACTTAGCAGGTGTGTCCAACAACCTGATGGCTCATAGACCAGCACTCATGCTGCTCTTTAGAGCCCATGGCCCCCTGTGCCCAAGGCCAGGCCATGCCCCCAGGAGCAGGACCACCACTGGCTGCTGGCAGCGCCGGCTCTGCCCAGCTGTAGGAGCTGCAGCGGGCAGGGAGCTGCAGGTTGTCCTGGCCATGCCAGCCGTACCTCGGCCCCTGCTATTAGCTCTCTGTTAAGCATCGTATCTGATCCAGACACAACATTATATGCATTTCTCTGGGAATAAGCTCTGCTTGACACAGTCTGTGATTGCTTTTTTAAAACCATGCGGGGAGGATCAGTTCCTTCATCCACTGATAAGGTATCAGGTGACAGAGGGATCAGCATCCACCACATAAATCTGCAACTAATCCTTTGGAATCAATATTTTTCATTAAGAACCTGTGAGAGTTGGGCCATTATAGGGAAAAATCTGTTTAGGTTGACACCTTGATGAAGTTATTCAGTTCAGGGGCTTAAGTCATTGAAAGGTAATAAAGAGCAAAGAGCACAGAAAGATCGAGGTGCCGGTTATGAGGGCTCGCGACGGGAATAGGGGCTTTATTGCAGCGAGAAATTACCATACTGATTTATTGTGGAATTATGGGAACTTTAAAAGGCTGGCAGCACTGCCCCAAAGTCACGGCTGGCTGGGGACACTGCCTGGGTGTTCCCTTGCACCAGGGACTCGCCCCTGCCATGCTGTGCTGTGCCACAGGTTCACTTTGCCCTCCCACAGTGTCGGGCACTGGTCGAGAGATGATCTGCACTGCCTGAACTGCTGCTGCCAGCATGGACACTGCTGGGGCTGGAGGTATTGCAGAAGGGATGCTATGGCCAGGGCACAGGGACCCCTGGGTGCTCAGGGTGTTCCCCAGGGCTGCCAGGGACACAGCAAAGCTGGAGGCAAGGACAAAACTCTCTTCCCACCCCCCTGGGCATCTTCTGCAGCTGCACCCCCTTGTCCTTGATGTTCCTCAGCTATCTCTGCCCTGTCCATGCCCTGTGTCCTTAATGGTCCTCAGCTATCCATGTGCTGTGTCCTTGATGTTCCTCAGCTGTCTGTGTGCTGTGTTCTTGCTGTTCCCTGCCCTTGCTGTTCCTCCTGCCCTCTGTTGCTGTGGTATTCTCCAAGGCCTCACTGCCTTCCCATGTTTCTAGCAGCCCTCCTAGCTGCTCCCTCCACGAAGCACTTCCAGCCAAAGCAGCGATGTCTGCTGGGCCTCCCAGATGGATTTACTCCCAGTCAGCCTCCTTCCCAGCCCCAGTGTCGGCAGCAGCAGAAGGGGTGCAAGGGGCACAGGGAGCCACAGGGGCACAAGGAGGTGAGGAGCCAAGGCCATGTGGGGAGCAGAGAGGGGCTTGGCAGGAGAGGAGAGGCTTAATCCCTGGATAAACTGTCAGAGAAGGAGTGTACACAAGCACATACACACTGGGGCTGCTCCAAACATGCAGGATGCTGCTGTCTCCCCTGTGCAGAGCGAGTGGGGCACAGCGGCTGCTGCCACTCTGCAAACCCAGCTTTAATAACTGAAGAAGTCAAACTTATCCTGAAGTTTCCTTTATAGGTTAAGCAAGGTTAATTGTGTGAGCTGCAAATGAAAGTGTCTGGCCCATAAATCCCCAAACCTCATTAAAGAGGATTAAATGATATGACTACTTTGTAAATCCTAAAAATTCATACAAACCTCTCATAAACAAACACACAAGGCCCCTGACATGTTCAGTTTCTGCTAATCCAGGTGCTCATTCCAGGAGTGAGGAGGAACTCAGCATCTGTCTCCCTGCAGTTGTGAGGGTGGGCACTGCTGGCAGCGGTGGCACTGACAGTGCTGGATGGCTGATGCCCATGTCCTGCCTGCCCCAGCAGCATCCTGAGCACAGTGCCCACAGCACAGCACCCAGAGAGCCCAGCTCCCCCAGCCAGGGCAGGTGTGAGAGCACAGCTGGAGGGCCCTGCTGGGCACAGAGTGCTGCCAGGCCCCAGCACTGCGCATCCTGCTCCGCCTGAGCCAGCAAACAGAAGCAAATCATAATCCCTTGGATCTGGGTAATGCTGGGGAAATTCTTCAATAACCACCTTGGCTCTGAGCCACGGCTGATGTGTTTTCTTCCAGAAAGATTTTGTTGTGCAGCTCCTACAGCAATCATTTGTTTCCATCCTCACAGACTATCCCTGACCAACACTGAAATACAACGGGGAAGGGGAGGTATGGTGGGCAGCACCCAAACAGGAGAGCAGCACCCAAGGCAGGCTCAGCAGACAGGTGCTGCTGGCAGCAGGAGCACCCAGGAGGAGCAGGGCTCTCTGGAGCGGAGTTTTTGGACAGCCATTGCCGTGTCCCTGCAGGGATGCTGCTCCTCTGCCATGCAGCAGAAAAGGCATAAACCACCCAAATCTTAATAAGCAATTAAAAGCTAATCAAAGAGAAAACTGTCAGATAAGGATTGTTGTGTGGTTTTTTTACTTGGCTTTGCATCTGTTTGTGGAACAAAACCTATTGTCAGCGAGATTTGTAGCCCCAAGATTTGCATTGTGGTTCCTGGATCTAATTCAGCTACTCATCGATGGGTCAGGAAGGATGGGATTCTTCTGTTAACAGCAGCCTTTAGCTTAGATTTAAGCTAACTGCTACGTGCTCTGTAAATACCTGCATGTGTCAGACACATTTCCTTAATTCATAATCATGCTGAGCACTGCTGTCACTTGCTCTGCTCTGTCCCAATATTGCCTTCCACCCAGGCACTGGAGCAGGGACGTCAGTGGCCCTGAGCATGGCTCAGGCCTGGCTGTGGGACTGCACTGTCCCCCTGCCCTGCCACCACCATGGTTCACAGTGACCACTGCTCCCTGTACTGTGGAGCCCATTTCAATATCTGCTTGGGGTTTAGCTTTGGCTGACTTTAAAAAAACAATCTCAAAAGTCTTGAAAGAAGAAGTCCAAGTGGTCTGCATGCAGTGTGAGCTGGTGGTGATCCCTTGCCAGGCCTACTGTGCTATGCACAGGGAAAGGCTCTGTGGTTCTGCCCACTCCACTGCCTCCACCTGCCCTCCAGCCACTGCCAGTAACAGATCTGACATTCCCAGTTCAGAAGGCACTTGTATCCACAGAGTTTTGCTAAGCAAATGCTGGTCTCCAAGATCTGAATAGGAATTGGTTGTTCCGAGTGTCTTACACATTCCTGATCTATTGACGAACCCAGGAGTGGGAATCCCTCTAGAAATACTCCCCCAACTCGCTCAGTCCACATCACTTCAGCTTCTTAACTAAATCCCTTCCAAATCCTTGCAAAAACCTGGTGGAGAGCTGGCGCTGCTGGGCGGAGGAGCCGCAGCCTGACTCAGCCAGTAAATGGCATGTGAATACGAGGGAGCCGATTGTTGCCTAACGCGGTCCCATCAATAATAGATTCGCAAACCTCCAAGGGAGCTAAAAATTTCTCCTTTAGGTATGAATTATGGATGCAGTTTAGTGTAATGTAGACGTATCTCGGAGGTTTTTCCCAGTTTATACGCTAGTAAAAGCCTGCAATTTGCTTGTGTTCCATCTATAGGTTTTGTAAAGCAAAGAAATTCTCTCTTCTAAGATAAATTCCAGCATTAATGAAGGTGAAGGCAAATCTTTAACATGCATTTCAGGCACAGAACCAGTGTCTTCAGGCAGGAGGTGTGCATGGCTGCCAGTGTTGCTCCAGTGCCAGCAATGCTCCAGCAGCACCAGTGTGCTATGGGCAGTGGGACTGAGGTGTACCCAGGGCCAGAGCAGTCACAGCCCCACAGCACCACTCACCTCCTCCCCGGGGCAGGTGGGCTGAGAGGGTCCCTGGGCTCAGCAGTCTCTGCCCCCATGCACATTTTGGCTGTGGCAAGGCAGAGGAACAGGGTGATCCCAAAAGATGCTGAGCACAGACTGCTCTGAGGGGGCTACCAGGAGCAGGGGGTCCTGCTGCTCCTCACAGGGCAAGGGGCTGCCAGCAGGGATGGCCCTCAGCACAGAGGCTCTGCGAGTTTGTGGTGCCAGTGCCCATTGCTGGCAGTGCCCATTGCCACCAGTGCTTGCCCCTGCCCTGACAAACAGCCCCCAGCCCCAATAGATCTGCAGGAGACACTTGACAAGCCCAGAGCATCTCCAGGGGTCAGAGGGCTAATGCTTTTTTTAATCCCTCTAATAATTAATACTCTACATCTACAGTGAAAGATCATTATAAAAAGATTTGCTATAACTAGAGCAGCTCCTTCTCGAGCACGGAATGAGCAGCAATCCCGAGGGCTCGGCTTCTGTCAAAAAAAATCCATAGCTGCAGATTCATGTCGGCGTTTCCTACAGCTCCAACAACCGCGGAGCGACCAGAGGGAATGAAGCGATGCCAGCAGCCATGGGCTCCAGGGACCAGCATGGCACAACCTCCCTGGGCAGAAGCTGGGTGC
>NW_008681480.1:0-12617 GCF_000695815.1 Acanthisitta chloris | reverse complement strand
TGGGGTGCTGTGGGGTGCTGTGGGATGCTGTGGGGTGCTGTGGGGTGCTGTGGGATGCTGTGGGGTGCTGTGGGGTGCTCTGAGGTGCTGTGTGGTGCTGCTGGGCACTGTGGGGTACTGCTGGGCACAGTGCAAGCCAAATAGCAGCACTTTCCATCTTGGCTCTCACTCCCATGTGAAAAACTTTCCCTTGTGGAAATCCCAGCTTGTCCATCTGTCCACAAGGGAATTCCTTAAGGTTTCCGGGTGCTACAGTGCCCACCATGGTACCAACCCCAGCTCTGCCTCTGGCTGGCTGTTCCCGCTGTGCTGGCATTGCCAGGAAACAGGAGGCACCAGTAGCTTTGTAGCCTCTCCAGCCCTGCTGGGGTGAGCATCACTGGTTCTGCAGCCTGAGGGGGACCCCAGCAGGGCCCCAGCACCAGGACAGTGGCAGGGCCTGGCTGCTCTCCTCCATGAGAGGAAGCTCACAGCAACTCCAACGTTTCCACAATCCAGGACCAGAACTATCACAGAAATTCCCAGCTTTCCAAAGGCATTGGCCTGAAACACAGTTTATACACAAAATCCTTGTGGTTTCCTATCAGCCATAAAAAAGCTCTTTAAGTACATCTCTTGCAGACATAATGTTTCAATTTGCAAGTTTAATTTTTTTCCATTTTTTTCCCAGAGAGGCGTTGTCAAATCTGTATTTATTTTTTAAAGAAGGAACAAACTTTTATAGACCTTCTGCAAAACCTTGTAAAAATATAATCTCTCCTTGTGCCAGACAACTGTGCCTGCTGACTCAATTGCTTTTATATATGACAAGGCTTGAAAAAAATGATTGCCATTGCCTAACTCCAAACAGATTGGAGTGAAGTGCAGGACTCATCCATCAGAAGTGCCATGTTGGGCGTGTGGAATGCAGTGCCCTGGGGCTGGGAGCATCGTGATGGTTTTCTCCTAAATCTTCCCTTCAGCCATGGCCGCTGAGCACTGCAGCTGAGCGGCCACAGCAGCACCATGGCAGGGTAATACCCAAAACGCGAGTGCTGCGAGACAGACGCTGCTTCCAGCCGCCAGCGGCTGCTTGTCAGGCAGAGTAATTGCAGGGAGAAACTGTCTTCAATTTAATAAATATGTAAAACAGTGTTTAACAGCCCTGAAATAAACTGTTGAGCGACGTGGTCCATGGAGCTAATCTCCTCCGTGCTCCCGGCGCTGCAGCTGGGTGCATCCATGGTTAAGGGTGTCACAAGCTCTGCATCCACTAGAGCATTCCTGTGCCCCAGTCCTGCTTCCCTCCACGGCTCCAGGCTCGATGTCAGTGGTCACAGGGCTCCTGTTCCCTGAGTGGGGGCTAGGCTGGGCTTGGGGACAGCATCCTGCTCATGCAGAGGACAGGGTGTCTCTCCCAGAGCAGGAAGGGCTGTGCTGGAGGCAGGTGTGGTGGGAGCCTTGTTGGTTAATAAACTGAGGAGGCAACAGCTCAGTGCTGTGCTGAAGTGTAGAGGTGGTATTTCTTGGAAGTTTTGTGGTAGGTGTACTTAGGCAGGACCATCGATCTAAGCCTGGGCAGGGCAGCACAGGAGCCAATCAATAGGTGCATTATTAACGGGCTGTGCTTATACCTGGTGATGGCTCATGAATAAGTGGCCTTGGCTGGGGCCAGAGGTCAGACTGCTCTGCCGTGATGGATGCCTTTTGAAATTGCTGGATTTGAGCCATCCGTGTTTCATACCTGTCCTTCGCTTCCCACTCTTCTGCCAGCTTGACTTGGCAAATCTGGTGGTCAGAGCCACACCACCTCTGCTGCTTTCACCTTCCCCTTCCCTCAGAGTGGGACTGTGTCCTGGGAAAGTCCCTATCTGCCCCCAGTCAGCCATCCATGGTCCTCACACTGTGGCCAAAGGAGCCAAAGGCTGAGCAGCTCTGTGGTGTGGGTCAGTGTGGGTTGGCACATACTGGCGTGGGACGGCACAGCCACAAAGACCAGCCTGCTGCAGGGACTCATGGCACTGGGTTTGGCACTGAAGCAATGGTCCCTGTCGCTGCAACTGCCTTCTTGCTCTGAACCCAGACACTGCTGACCACTCCAGTGCCACCAGTGCCTGGCAGGCTTCTCCTGCCCTTTGCTCCTGGGCTAGAGCCAGGTACAGGGTGGGAGGTGGGATATGAGACCACTTGGTCCATCTTTACCACTCTCTGAGGCAGGGAGAAAATCTCCCTAGAGAAGCTGGTCCCTGCTCCTGATCTCTGTGTCCAAAATGCTGTGTTTGAGAGGCCTCTGTGTCAGGGGCCACCCTGCAGCATGGGATCCAGGCAAGGGGCATCCATCCCATCAGCTCCCTGAACCCTCAGCTCAGTGCTACCACAAGCCTAGAGCTTCCCCTACCCCCAGGGTGTCCGTGGGGACTGGCAGCAGGAGACGGCTTGAGTTACAGCAGCCAGGCTGAACTGGGGAGTGTTTCACTTACTAATTATCACAGGTCTTGCAAGTGGGGACTTCCTGAACAGGGAGATGCCAGGGGGATATTCCAGAATGCTGCTCTACAGCTGAAAATTAATTCTTCGAGATGTTGCATGGATTAAAAGGCAGAGCTAGGCTGGAGCTGGTAATTAGCAGCTCTGGGATCCAGCAGTCCCAGTCAAAGAAGCAGCCACTCTGGGGAGGAGACCTGCCTGGAAAGGGGCTCTGCCCCGGCCAGAGGGCAGGGGGACACAGGGGACATTGGTGTCAAGTGCTCACTGCAGATTGCAGTGCCCACAATAACCAACACATGAGACCAGAGCTGGGCAGCCACAGCACAGCCCCATCCCCAGAGCCCTGCTCAGGGGGCTCGGACCCCTGAAACCAGGGCAGGAGCTGCCAGGCCCTGTGGTGGGAGTGGGTAGGAGGCAGCCCCCTCCCCTGGGGGTGCAGCTGCCTGGAGATGGGAGAGACCCTCTTGGCCAAACACCTCCCACTGCCTGTGCTGACGCTGAGGTGTCCTGAGGGAAAGTGTCAGCACTGATGAAACTCTCAGCGGAAAAACTGGCAATGATTTGAGGTATAAATGCCAACTTTCATTACAGCTCTCCTGGCTGTTTTGTTACAGCTTTCCTGCAGTACTTTCTCTTCTATAAGACACCATCATATTCACATTATCCCACTGAAACATTCCTTGCACAGCCTCTGAACACACTTTCTCCCCAGCTGTCCCATCCACAAGATACCTGAGAATTTGGCTTTGTCCTGTTTTGTGATACCCAACAACCAAGGAAGTCCTTTGCCCAGGAAGGAAAGTTCAGATTCCTTCCAGGGCAGTAGCTGTGCATTACTGAGGGCTTGAGGGAGCTGCTGCAGGGCTGGGGATGTGCCAGGTGGGAGAGGGGCCTGAGGCAGGGCCAGGGGCTGCCCCAGGTGCTGGCAGGTCCTGGGGCAGAGCAGTCCCCATGCCTCCTGTGAGGGCAGTAGGCAAGTGTTTTGTTGCTTGCAAGGCTTAGAAAAGGCAAATAATTACCTAGATTGAGGAAAATATTTAACTTTTCTTATTTGGAAACACAGCACCAGCTGCTTCTCCTTAGAAACACCAGGACAAGCTCAGGGTCCATGTGCCAGATCTGGCAGCACATCTGTGGATCCTGGCATGGGCCCCTGCGTGTTGAACAGCTGAGGACCCTCACACTGCTGCGGCAAGTGAAAGGGTCCCCAGCCCCACGCTGTGCTAGCACCTTGGCAGGGCACTGGGGCCTCGTGGAACATGGAGCCACAGCAGAGCAGTGGTCCTTGCTACCTGGGGAGCAGTGTGCCCTTGTGCCTTGTGTTCCTGAGACATCCAGGGCCAGCAGCACCCATGTTTCCTGGGGAAGAGGGCTGATTCAGCCTCATTCCCACCGTGAGGAGCATGGCACACTTATGGGTCCTGCAGACCTCAAGCTGAGCAGCCACTTGACACAGCTGCTCCAGGAAATTTCCATGCCAGGCAGCTGATCACAGCTGTAAATCTGCTCTGTCTATTTCCCTGCCTCTCATTTTCTTTCATCTTGCAGCAAACATGCCAACTTTGTCAAGCCCCATCCCCAGAGGACAGACAGCCTGATTGAAGTATGATTGCTCAGAGGTGGCTCAGGGTCCCAGGCTTGGAACCACAGCCACTTCCCCACCATCAGCCACCCACTCACCCAGGACCCACAAAGCACTGTGACTCAAGCCCCTCAGTGTGGCCAGGGATCCCGCAGCACCAGAACCCACACACAGCATCCATCCCTCCACAGGCTGCCCCGGGGCTGAGAGGATGTCCTTGCACCTGCCTGTGCACACACGTGGGGTCTTGTGCAGGGAGGAATCACCATGACCCCAGCAAGATGAGGTGACTGCAGTGCCTCTGTTCCCCTCCTGTCTCCTCTGCAGTCACTCCACCGCCACTTCACAGCCCCCCTGATTTGGGAAGGGGCCGCAGGCATCTGCTGAGGATGACTGAACCTGCGAGCTCAGAGAGTGGGAATCTGCAAAGCTCTGGGAAGGAAGGAGCCCTGAGCCTGCAGAGCTGAAGGACAGAGCGGGAGGGGAAGGTGTTTGCAGCAGAGACAGGGGGATCCTCCGACCCGCCCCCAGGGAGTGCCGAGGCTGCTGAGCTCCTGTGTGATGAATGAGAAACCCAGAGATTACAATAATTTTGTTAAAGAGTTCTTAGCTCTGCTCTGCTCTTCTGATTAATGGGATTTTGTGGAGAGAGCAGGAAAAGGTCATCTGACACGTGTTCAACAGCTGATGACATTATTCAGCTCTGCCAGGGAATTGCTGCTCCCAAACACCCACCGATGTGCTTCACTGGCAGCTGTGAGGCCCCCACAGCATCTCTCCAGCTGTGCCGGGCATCCTGAGCACCTCCACAGGGATGGCCCCCAGAGCATCTCTCCAGCTGTGCTGGGCATCCCGAGCACCTCCACAGGGATGGCCCCCAGAGCATCCCTCCAGCTGTGCCAGGCATCCCGAGCACCTCCACAGGGATGGCCCCCACAGCATCCCTCCAGCTGTGCCAGGCATTCCGAGCTCCTCCACAGGGATAAATAATGGCCTTAGATAAGACTTGTACCCGGATCTGGATAGGAGCACCTCCCCTATGAGGACAGGCTGAGGAAGTTGGGGCTGTTCAGCCTGGAGAAGAGAAGACTGCGTGGAGACTTCAGAGCAACTTTTCGGTATCTGAAGGGCCTACAAAGAGCTGGAGAGGGACTCTGTGTTAGGAACTGCAATGATAGGACAAAGGGTAATGGATTCAAACTGAAGGAGGGGAAGTTTAGGTTGGATATTAGAAAAAAGTCTTTTACTATAAGGGTGGTGAGACATTGGAACAGGTTGCCCAGGGAGGCTGTGGCTGCCCCTGACCCTAATGATGTTCAATCCAGGCTGGATGAGGCCTTGTGCAACCTGATCTAGTGAGGAGGTGTCCCTGCCCAGGGCAGGGAGGGTTGGGACTAGATGATCTGTAAGGTCCATCCCAACCCTTAAATTCTATGATTCTATGTTTCTATGATCTGCAGGACGAGGTGGCACAGTTGCCCTTACCACTCTCATTCTGCTTCTTGGGAAGGGCTGTTAAATAACTGACTGTCTCTGTGCTTCCCATCACAGGCAGATGAGCAGTACACCATATATATTATATACATTATACAAGGCCAGTAACTGTCCAGCAGGTCCATACCTGCCTAGTCCCTGACTGCAGCTGGCCATGGGGCTCAGCAGCTCAGTTCCCTGGCACACACTGGTTTGGGCCAGTCAGACCCTTGTTCCAGAGCTTCTCCTCCCAAACCAAGCTGAGCTGCTCCCAGCTCCTGGCCCCATCCCTCCTGATCCATGGAGCACTCTCTGAAGCACATTCCAAAGCACTCTCCGGAGCTCTTCCCAAAAGCACGAAGAGGTGAGGCAGTTACCACCAGCTGATAACTGATTGTGTGTAAATCTCAGCCACAACAGCCTTCACTGACTGCTCCCAGCAGAGATGTCTGGAGCACCTGCCATCCCTCTGCATGCTCTGTTAATCACTGCTCTCTGCCACCTCTCCAGCCACTGCTCAGCTGCAGATTTATGAGCTCTGCTGCCAGGAAGCACAGTGCCACTGGAGCTGTGCCTTGGTGCCATGCCATGCCCTGGGCTTCCACCTGCAGCACCCACTGTTCTGGGGTGGCTCCACACCCTCTGTCCCCCCTCTGTGGGGACTGGGGCACAGCCACTGTGTGGGGACAGGCATGTCCCAGCCCTGCCCTGGCAGGGAGCCCAGTGCAGCTCGGGTGCTTCTGGTGGGGCAGCAGGCAGAGGCTCACATGGTGCTGAGCCTGCACGTGCCGTCAGCTGGTGCTGATGCTGGAGGTGTTTGACAGCAGCGCCGGGTCGGGCTGACGATCGGATTAATTGCGGGATGTTTCCCTGGAGGTGCCCAGTTCTCTGCAGGAATCAATGTTCAGCCTGAAGCCAATTAAGTATCACAATAGCTCTTAAAAACAGAGTATGTTCAGTGTCTGGGAGTCCTTCCGCCAGGTGAGGATGTTCCCAGGGCCTGGGGAACACGGAGCAGTCGGCAGCAGGAGCTGTACACCGTGTCCCTGGGCAGGAGCACAGCCTGACGT
Source organism: Acanthisitta chloris (assembly GCF_000695815.1). Classification (NCBI taxonomy): domain Eukaryota; kingdom Metazoa; phylum Chordata; class Aves; order Passeriformes; family Acanthisittidae; genus Acanthisitta; species Acanthisitta chloris. The sequence continues at coordinate 6,026 of NW_008681480.1, read as the reverse complement.
CCTGGCAGACTGATGTCAGAGGTGTTATTCCTCCTTTCCTACGCTGTGTCCCTGAAGGGTCCTGTCCCCATCCCAGGGGCTCCCCACCAGAGTGGAGAAGCAAGAGTGTCCCTTCCCACTTCAGTACCTTTCTCCACATGTGCCACAGCTTCCACTGTTTTTGCGGTAACAAAACTTCTGTATTGTGATATGATAATCCACTGGGTGTAAATGGCTTGTCCAGCCAGCCCTGCAAATCACCTGTTATCATCGCACTCAATGGGCTGTGTCAACCCAATTTCACAGACAAATGCTTCTCTCCCTGACCACGGGCACTGACATGGATAACTCTGATTTACAAAGCCAATAAAAATAAAATCACTGAATTACTAAGAACCACTGACTTAATATAGGAGATTAAAATCTCCAAATTTAGGGTGACTGGAAGCCATTTGATACATGAACAGTGGCAAATGGGTTATAGAAATGTCGGCCGTGCCAGGGTCAGGTGCCACAGTGCACTGATTTATCGGTCAGAGAAGGGCTAATTGGTAAGTTACCTTTGATGCTTTCCCCAGAGGCCAGGTTATTTATATCACAGTTTATTTGTCATCTTTTACTTTTGGGGTCAACCAAAATTTTTTATGGTAAGAAAAGCCTCATCATCCTGTTCATTAAAGTAGCAAGGTCAGGCTGAAGGGTGGGATTGAGCTGGAAATAATCAGGGTGGTGTGATTAACTCCAGCCCCAGAGCAAGCCCCAGATACAGCCAGCCTTCAGGGGACAAAGCATCAGCCACCAGCCATGGGCAGTGGCGACTCCAAAAACCACCGGTCAGTACACACAGTAGGTGACTGGCATGAGGAGAGGGAGTGCCTGTGTTTTCTACCCTGTTCCCCTGGCTGGGGAGGGTCCCAGGGTCTCCCATGTGCACTGCAGGTGAGAGGTCATCCAGGGGGCTGCAGAGAACACCCAGGAGCTTCCCCCAGGCTCCCTGTGCCTAGAGCGCTCAGCCTCTCCCCACCTCTTTGCATGGTTTTTGCCCTTAAAGAACTCCCGTTCTGTCCCTTGTCCCTGTGCACTGTTTGCAGAAGTTTTCAGGTGTTGTTTGCCATCACAGCAAGGTCTCCAGGCCAAAGCCTGCCCTGGGTGTGTGGCAGGCACAAATGTTGGGGGCTGCATACCACCCAGGCACAGGCAGAGCCAGCAAAGGGGATCCTGGAGCCAGACGGCAGCACAGCTCCCAGGTGCTGGTTAGGAGGGATGGGAGATTGCAAATGAAAGGCTTGTGTAGACTTTAAACTTCACTCTGCCTTCATAAAGGTGTCAGCTGGAATTATTTTGGGCATTTACTTGCGTGGTCTAGTGCATCACTAGCTAAAACAGGTTTTTTTTAAAATAATGGAATTTGCTGCTTGGCTCATGCATAAAAAATAGCAGGAACGCGACCCAGTTGCATAATTTTTTAGTAATAAATAGAGTCAAAAGTGTTGAGCTCAGCTGCTGGCACAGTGAGACACCCTGCACGGGGGCAGAGGGTGGGGAGCCCCAGGGGGCAGCACCTCATGACATACTAGGACCATAACGCTGGGCAGCGCAGAGGGGACAGAGCGGAGACCCTGTGAGATGCGATCTCTCAATGGCAGAGGTGTCCCGTGCCACACGAGGGGCACTGCTGCCCCAGTCTCACATCACTCCTGCTGTGTCCACACATCCTGCGCAGCTCAGCCCTAGCACAGCAGTGCTCCTCTTCCCACTCCAATTGCTCCATCTCCAGCAAAGCCACTCTCCTTCTGGAGCATGAACCGTTTCACCTCTGCACGGTTAAACAATTGGTGCATGAAACATGTTTCTATAGGAACACGCACAGATGTTTGCTGGGCACAGCCCAGCATGGATGGGGAGTCACTGGAGCCTGATGCTGGAGCGCAAGGTGTGGCAGGAAGGACATACCAGGAAGGACAAGGTCCTTGGTCCCCACCAGCTTCAGGGCCCTTCTCCTGCATCTTGGGTCCACTGGGCTCCAGCCATCAGACTGGGCTCAGCTGAGCCCTGCTGCTCCCACCCTGCAGCCCCTCTCCTGTGAGCTCGGGTGAGCATCACCAGGGCTGATGGGTGCCCGCATGGGCAGCCGAGGGTCTCTGCAGGTGCAGGTGGACACAGGACCAAAGAGACCCACGTTTCAGCCTCCTGCTGACCAGACACTTGCTCCCACCTCAGTACACTCCTGTTGTACTGCTGAACATGACAAAGGTTTGCAGCAACGGGTGTTACCTGTGATGAGCCTGGAGAGGCACAGGGCACAGCTATTGCCCACAAGAAGCTTTCCCATTCCTAGTGCCTAGAGCAGGGCTGGGGGCTGGGGGAGGGCACAGCTGGACCCCCATGACACCACCATTGACAGCGCAGGAGCCTTGGGCACAGGACAGGCTGAACCCAGCCCTGCTGCCCTGTGCCATGGGGTGCCCAAGAATCCAGAGACTGCAGCAGGGGGATACCCTTCCCAAGGCACAGCAGCCCCTCCTCCTGAACAGAGGCCCTTGTATAAGAAGTGGCATTTTGATTGATGCCATTTGACATATGGAGAATTCCCCACAGCGGGCAGTCACTCACCCGGCTGATTACAAGCTCTGACTTCTTTCTCTAATTAAAACTCTCCCTCCCATTTCAATGCCTTTGCCCCCGAACTCCATGTTCTGGATCATCTCATAATGTGACACTAACTGCCTGTGACAGGCACTAGGGATGCCCCACACCCGACCGGACAGCCCCACTGCCAGCGAGCACAGTGCACGGCAGCCCAGAGCAGCACTGTGGAGTTGGGGCGTGCGGGGACACCCCTGACACCCCTGCTCCTGCACAGGCTGCCCACGGTCCAGGCAGCAGGGTCCCTGACCTAGCCAGATGTGACACAGCACAGCCAGATGTGCCCCTGCCACTGCTCCAGCAGAAGGCACATCCCTCTGCACCCCTGACCACTGTCCAGCCGTGTCCATGGGGACACTCAGCCTGCAGCCTGGTCCTTGTGAGTCCAGGGTCTGGATTTTTGAGGGCATCCCTTTGCAGTGGCCTGACCGCAGATACCCTCCCTGCACAGCACCAGGGAGTCACATTTCCATGACTAAGTTGCAGCAATTTCCCTCCACTCCCAAATCACTGGGTAGGAGCCATTTCAATCAAATCCCTTCCCTGAAATCGTCCCAGCTCCCCATGGGCAGGGCAGACAGGGTGAGCAGGCAGGCTCAGCAGCAGACCACGCTCCGTCTTGTCTCTGGTTAAAGCTCACCAAAGCAGGATGAGTAAAACAGGATGAAACAGGCTTTCTCAAGGAAGACAATGGCTAGACAGGGGCTGATGAACATGACAGGTCCCACTTGGGTTCTCTTGACCCCTGGGATTCAGTTTTAATGTATCTAAAAGGAAAATATGTTTAACCACAGGATTTAACCCTCTGACATGAGCTTTATTCTGGCTGAGAGTAAATCCCCAGGAAGCAGAACCTGGCACAGAGGGCACAGAGCTCTGGAGTGGGAGCTGGGGGGAGTCAGGGTGGCAATGCCAGCAGGACATGGTGCTGCCAGGCCACAGCCCACCTGCAGACCCCTCCCCAGGAATCACAGACAGCTTCCCCCAGCCCTGCTCAGCCATACACTGCCTTCCCAGTGCCTCCCCAGCCCTCCCCGATGTCCCCTCTGCGGGGGGGTCGCTGTCCCAGCACATCTGTGTTCAGTCCTGACACCCACCGGATTGAGGCCGTTTGCACAAAAACATGTGCAGTTATTTTATATAAACAAGTTCCCAAGCTGGAGTTGAACTGCAGCGGTAAATACTGGGTCAGGCCCCCTCTCAGCAATGTCTGTCCCACCATAATTAATATTGATTTTGTGCAGCTGAAATATAGCTACACAATTTAATTTTGCTGCTAAGATTTTTGACATGGCTGTTCTTAGAGATTAATGTGGGATTTAATGAAGGATTTGGGCTCTCATCTGTGATGTTCCCTCATCCCGATGGGTGCCGCAGCCCCGCTGCTGACTGCTCTGCCAGGCAGCTTATGGCTGCTGTCCCCATGGGCAGCGTGTGGCCCCGTGCCCACAGTGCCAGGGGGACTAGAACAGGCAGACAGGCCCTGTGTTACTGTGCTGCTTCAGGGGAGAGCTAAGGCCCAGGACACTGGGCACACTGGAAGATGGAGCCCAGCTCCTGGGATGGCTCCTGGGATGTCTCAAGCAGGGGTGGCTCACAGACAGTGACTGCCCACCGCCAGTGGGACAGTGGAACCATGGACAGTGGGACAGGGGACAGGGAAGGCTCCTCTCCTGGCACCCTGAGGTGTACGGTAGCTCCCAACTCAGCCTGAAACAGAGGTGAGAATTGTCCTTTCCAGGTCCAGAAAGAACAAGCTGGGGCACATGGTCCCTCTGTCCCTTTGCTCAGGCCTGGGAGAGAGGTCTGACCCCATTAGTCCTGTGCCTGCACCCAGCAGGATGAGGCCAGCGCAGTCCCCTGCCCCTGCTCCAGCAACTGTGCACAGCATGGCACAGTGCAGAGTGGCACAGCATGGCACAGCACAGCATGACACAGCACAGCTGGGCAGGACCCAGAGTTCTCTGCCCTGGAGAAGGGCAGTGCAGGGTCTGGCCCTCGGACTCGGGGTGGCACCATCCTTTCTGCTGTCTCCGAGGGGACACAGCACACGGAACAGCGACCATGCGGCCAGAGCAGATTTTTCGCTTATCAAATCAAGGAGCAGCTGGATTAGAGGATTAGAAACCAAATTAATTACTAATGACTTCCTGAGGCCCGGGTGGTTCTGACAGGAGTCCCCAGGCAGTGGCAGCGCCGGTGGTGCTGGGCAGTCATGGCAGGGACCGTTCTCCAGCAGGCAGCAGGACGAGCACGGAGCCAGACGACAGGACCTGGTCCCCACGGGAGCTGTGTGCTGCTGCCGAGCCTGGCAGAGCTGGGGTCAGGGGGACAGTGTAGCCCCCCAACTCCAACCCCTGCTTAGCACGGACTGGAATGTTTCCACAGGAGTACGGAGATGTGGTCCCACAGCCTAGAGGAGGTTCGAGTCGGGGTGGGGGGCGCACCATGGACTCTCCAGCCTTGGGATGGGTGAGCCTTGGGACGGGTGAGGGATTTTGCCCCTGGGGCAGCATGTGGCCCAGGATGTCTGTGCTGTCCACATCCAGTCCATCCCTGTGGTGTGGCCATGTGGCCTGACCCGCTGTTTGCTGCTGGAGGGGGAGTGAGCGTGGGAGGGGGCACAGTTAATGGAGTGGGTAAACAAGCGCTAGGAAACAGCCGCTCCTCTCCCTGCTCGCCAGGACAGCCGGGCTGGTTGCCATCTGCTTCCTGACCTGGATATTAAACTGCAGCAGATGATGAAATATGTCAATGGGAAGAAAGTTTTCTTCTGCCTGCCAGAGCCTTTTGCTCAAGCAAACAAGGGCCAGGTGGAGGGACAGAAGGGCAGAAGAACATCATGGGGAAGCATGAGCTGAGCAACAGGATGACCTCTGAATGAAGGCTGAGTTGTGTTTTTAACCAGGTACCTCACAGCTCACAGAGGAGCTCCCCAGGGACGTGAAACCCCCCAAGGTCCCTGGGGAAGGCATGGAGCCATCCCAGCCAGTGGAGGTGGCTGTAGCAATCCCCCACTGCAGCCCCCAGCATCACTGCACCCCGGGGCCCACCGTGATCTGCTGCCACGTCTCATGGCCATGGGACACGCAGCATGAGGACAGCTCTGCACAGACAGCATTGGCTGGCTGGGCCATATGTGAGGCCACAGGAACACCCCTTGCCTGCTGGTCAGCCCCCAGCTCCTTCCACTTGTTACACTGGGCTAATTGGTTTAACAGAGATTGCTGGGTCACTAATTACGGAGCCTATTGAACAGCGCATCTCAGCTTAGGGATACAATTAAAAGTTCACCCTAATTAATCAGGGGTAATTAACAGACCTTGCATTATTCTGACAATAATTAATCAAGGAATCCAGAGAAAATCGATGTGGGCAGGGGGCAATCAGGGGAGGGAGGG
>NW_008681479.1:2496-5419 GCF_000695815.1 Acanthisitta chloris | reverse complement strand
CTATCTCCTAACTGTAAAGTTACCGAAAGTTCATGGGGTATAGACTTCTCATTCCCAGCATATAACACCACCACTTTGGCAACCTCTTCCTGCTGGAACTGATTGCTCTGGTCAAACCGGTTGGGCACTCCCACTTCCAATGCCTGGGTAAATTACAGAGCAATAGGCACATTCATTAAAAGCTAATGGTCTCCTCTGGCCTTTTCCAAACCTACCCCTCCTTGTACCTCTGTTTCGGCCACCTCCAGTACCTCCCCTTGAATTTTCTTGTACTATTGGCAGGAACTGTCCTTGTTTTTATTAATTTCTTTTTCCCTATTGTTATAAGCCTTCCAAGCTACTTCAAGTAGTTTGCCCAGACTTTTTAACTCCCCCCTTCAGTTTCAGTAACTTTTTCCTAATACCATCTTGTGTCTGACCAAGAAAGATAAGAGCAAGCTGAATTTTAGCTTGTTCTGTGTCTATTTGGAGGTCAATAAATTTCCTGGCCAATAAATTTCCTGGTCAATAAATTTTTAACCTCATTATGTCTATTCCCTCCCTTCTGCACTCCTTCCCCCATGTCTCTGTGTCATAACTAAACCTTGGTCATTTCTGGGTGAAGGCAGTAAGGGGGTGCCATGAGCAGGTGAAGAGGGTGTAGGTGGGAGGGGAGGATACATTTTATCCCATGTTATCAATATTATGAGAACTTCCCCTGGTTTGGGAAGCTGTTTAACTCACCAGGATCTTGTATATGTCTGTCTCACACACAGGAGATAAATTGCCTTTGACAGAGTGTATGTAACTTCAAGCATTTACTAGTGACAACTAGTGGGTGAAATTTGTTTACGTAGGAACTGTTTTGGTTTTGGGAGTTAAAGCTCTTACGACGATCATACATTAGATCAGTTACTACAGGTGAGGAGGCAAATGCTAATTTATTAGTTTCTGGGAACTTGTGTGTCCAAGCCCTTAATAAATTAAAACACAATCTTGGATTCTCACATTTATATGGCAATATCTTACTGAGAGAAGAAATCTGACCTATTACTTTGCAGGTTTTTTTAATGAAAAATGTATACTATCGGAGTGACGTGGGTGACAACAGCATGACTTTATGTGAGAATTCTGTGTGTTTTAGCTAACCTCAATTTTTAAAGTATTAATTCTCTGGGTTTTTTTCTAGGTTCTGCTGTTGCTTTTGCTTAGTGTTCCAAAAGCCCTGAGCAAGCGGGCAGAATTTGAAATGCCTCTCTCCCCTCCACTATTCTCTCTGCTGTTTTACTTGATGTGTCTGATGCTGTGTGCAGTTCATGTCATTGTATGCACATCAGCAGAAAGTTTGTGCTATTTCTGCAGTATGTCCTGGTTAACAGCAGCTGGAGTGATGATGCTGATCTCTGCACTCATGTGTGCCATTTTATCTGCCATTGCAAAGATCTTTGAGAATTCCAGACTTCCACTGAAGGTGAGAGCGTGCCCTTATTATGGTTCAAACTTTTATGCTTTTCATGGCATACTTTTAGTTAAGATTTGGTTAAAGTCTTCCCTGTGTGTACTTAAAGAAATTGCTATTTGTAATGTAATTTGAATAATTTAAAATGATAATTGAAATGTGCTGTTTTCACTGTGGCATGACACCAATTGCTGTAATGAAGATCACAGAAGTGCTTGTTTTGACATTACTTGAAGTGTTCTAAATATTGTAAAATATTTTGCAGTCGACTTCATGAGATCAGAAACAGGTAATGCTGTATACAAATTCTATGTGGTTACACAGTGATGTTTCAGAATTGTGATTAAAGCAAGATGTATGATACCTTGCAACAACATGCACCAGTGATGATCTGTCCTTTCTAAAATATAACAGACATTAATGCCTTAAGAAGACAATACTTTTCCAGGACCCTTTCTTACATTGGTGTTCTTAATGGGTTTTTAGAAAAACAGTTTTAAAAATGCAGCAGAGAGTGCTAATTTAATCTGTCTTTTCTACTTTTTAAGTTTAAGAAATTGAGTTTGTTACAATCTTTGGAATGCTTGGAAACGTTCCCAGTTGTGCTAGTAGTTACCTTCTGTAAACTTCTTGATGAGTTTTATTGTCTTGAATAGAATCCAGGTAATTCAAAGGAATTAGAACTTGCAGTCTCTTGCGCTTCTTCCACTGCAAAACTTAATATGTCAAGAGCTGTCAGTCGCACCATAAAATAAGCTTCTAGCTGTTTTTTTCTGTTGCTCGTTAGTCATATCTTTCAAAGGTCTCTGAAATTCAATGACTTTAATGCTCATAGTACTCCATTTGATGTTGCAACCTCTGTGCAGTGCTGTCCTTTGTCAGTTTGGGTTTCCTAGAGTCAGGTTTGGGATTTTTTTTGGGAACCTATTTTAAGCGTGTGACAGTGTGGCAAATACATTGGTGTAATGATACGGCAACATACTCCTTCAAGATGAAAAGCAAACTTGCTGATTTAGAGAAACATTTCATAACAGCTATACTTCATGTCACTCAGAAAATTCACTACTCATGAGTGAAGATTAATATTGCACTCTGTGCAGCTAGAGCCTGTAATTCTGAGCTTAGTTATTCTTCTTGTAAGATTGCTAATATTTGTTATTCAAACTATGCCAGTTCATAATTTTGTTTCTGTAATTTCTGAATTTCCGTTGTTCTTTCTTGGAAATGTTGCTTTTCTGTGAGAAGCTTTGGACTAAAAGTAATGCCCTGTTTCTCTGGAAGATAGATTTTTTTTTTTTTTAAAAAAAAAAATCTTCTTTTCCCTTTCAATGTTCTTTGGTGCAATTCATTTCAGTATATTGAAAATTATTAAAAAGGGAGGTGTTGAGAGAACGTGTTGTATCATTCTTATGTTTATATTAATGGTTCACATAAGACTTAGGTGTGTCTGATCATTTAGGTAGACTAAAATAGAGTTACAAATCA
>NW_008681479.1:0-2469 GCF_000695815.1 Acanthisitta chloris | reverse complement strand
TTTTATCTTAGGTACAGCTGCTAAGAGAAAAGTCTTTGTAAGCATAAAACACAGTTTGGTTTTGGTACTGAAATTTTTTTGTGTCAAAGTAGTAGTAATATTTTGCTGCCAAAACTAGTGATGCTTGTGTGGGTCTCTTTTTAAAGGCAAATAGAAGAAGAAGGTAAAATTCAGTTTGGTGAATGGAGAAATCTTCTGAATGAGATGTCTGATTTTACAGTTTGTTGACACTATTAGTACTTAAGAGCCTGTTGGCTCTTCAAATGGCCTGAGTTCATTTCTGCTGTTTCTGATTTGTTCTGCTTAGGGCCTTTATGAGCTTTCTGTATTTTATTGTAGATGAGGGAGAAATTATTCTTAGAAAAATAAAAGGAATGTAGTCTTGAAATAATAATTAGGGTTGCAGTGTATTTTGTAGAAACCTTACATTTATTTGCTGTGCAATGACAAACAACCACAACTATGGAAGAGAAGCTCATTTTTCATCTTGTTATCCGTTTTTCTCATTTTAGTAAACAGTAGGAATCTAAATATGATGGCTTTCTAGACCTGCATAAAATTTACAGACATTCCACTTCAATAACGCTGAGAACAATGACAAGAGATTCTACCTTTCTTCTCCAAGCAGATAGTCACAAAGGATCACAGAATCATAGAATGGTTTGGGTTGGAAAGGACCTTAAAAATCATCCAGTTCCAACCCCCCTGCCATGGGCAGGATCACCTTCTACTAGACCAGGTTGCTCAGAGCCACATCCCACCTGGCCTTGGACACTTCCAGGGATGGGGCATCCACAGCTTCTCTGGGCAGCCTGGCCCGGTGCCTCACCATCCACACTTGAAGCAGATCAGCTGTTTCAAGTTAATAGTATACGAATGAGGAGGTTTTCAGCAATGTTTTCCAGAAGGTTTGTGCATGTTTGTTTTTCCAAGGCTGGGGCAAATAGAAATAAAAAATACTAGATTCTCCATCTCAGGTCTGCCTGTGATCGTATTCCTACCTGAGATATATCTGAAAATGTGGGAAGCTTAAGTATGTCTTATGAAGTGTAGGCAATAGTAATTCTGGTTGAGGCAGACTTGACTTTGTATTCAGACCTGTAGAAATACATTTTTGTCACCCTATCTTTTGTCCTATTCCGTAGGTGACTGGATTGCTGGATGTGTGTCTCATCTCCTCAGTCATATAGGCCTTGTTGTCTCTGTTCAAGTTCCAAAGCAAGCTTGAAATATTTTGTAGGTTTTGTTAGTATGTACCTTCATTCCAGACATGTGTAAAAGCAGTAACCTGGTTTTGATTTAACATTTTTACCAGGCTCAGGGCAGTTTTTGTAGAGCAACATGATGGCTTTTGTCGGGTCACTGCTTATACAAATACAGAGCCTGGGGAAGGTGAGAGGAGCAGTGTGTAATCTACAAGCAGGGGAGCTGCTTGTAGTGTGGATGTGAGAAGTTATTTACTGCTAAGGGGGGCACAAACATTATACTTCCCAAACATTCATCTGCACCTTTCATCCCCTTTTCCAACAGAACACCTAGACTTTTGGGGAACAGCGGGTTTTCTTTATATGCTGTGTGTTGATCTGTGCGAGTTTGGAGTATCACTTGCACTAAAATATATCTGAATCCAAGCATTTGTGACTTGTGCACTTCTACAGTGCTCGTCTGTGTACGTGGTCCACTTCTGAAGGAGCTCTGAAGCCCTGATCTTCTGATGGCAGGAGTAGAATCCTGAATCATGGTCTTGCTGGTTAAAAGAAGCTTAAAAGCCTTTTTAAGCTCAAGTTAGATGATAAAATGTAGGTATTTTTAAAGTAATTAAGATAAGCTCTCCTGTTAATGCCTTCAGAGCTTTTTTCCTTCAAATTGTTTCCATTCACATCTAAAGATTTCTCTGAAGTGCTTCTCATTTGTAATGCTTTTTTTTCCCCACTGTGGCTGAATATAGAAACTGATTACCAAGTTCATGAATTTTCTGAAGACCAGTGCAGGCAGTGTTAGTATCTGCTTCCTGACTGTTATTTATAGATTCTGATTGCTATGTTTCTAGCAGCACCAGTCCCTTCTTTTAATGATACTTCAGGCTTTAAATAGTTTTTCAGCCCTTTATGAATTCCAGAAAATAGTAAAAAATTATATCTTCTGGTTCATAGCTTCACTGTAAATCTTGGCAGTTGACTTAAGTATGGTGTTTACTACTTGTAGTTGTGGTTTTTCTACCTATTTCTGATAGAACTAAAAACTTAATAGTTTTTCTTTGAAACTAGAAGACAAAATGTAAAGTTTGTCAAATACAGCTTTTGAGAATTTTCATTTTTCAGAATTATAGTGGGTTTTATTACACAAGCAACTTGTCCCTCTTTCAATTTATTTGGAAGTACTTGGTCATTTTACGATATTTTTGGTTTCCCTCTTCTATGTGATACTCTTGATGAATTGAACAATCATAGAATCATAGAATCATCTGGG
>NW_008681478.1:0-2122 GCF_000695815.1 Acanthisitta chloris | reverse complement strand
GTGATAAGGAAACAAGTTTTCTAAAAGGCATATTTCATGACTGTAGCTCTCTCCTCACAGCCGAAACATGTAGAAGTTGAAACATTTCTAAGCACTCTACCATACCATTTCTCCAGTGAGAAATAACTGGAGCACACGCTCTTAGCACCTGGACTCTAGGAAAAACTATGTGGTTTCATTACATGCACAGGCAGACAAGAAAAAGAACCCCCTGAAATTTGCTTCCTTTGGACACCAATCTTAGAAGGTCACTTTAATCTCTGCAAGTGAGGTAAACGCTTAAAAAAGTGACAGCAATTGTCTTGACAAGGTCCTTCACCACAGGGTTTTTGGGTTTTTGTTTGAATTGGCATTGTTAAATGACACAGGTAGCAAGAAAATGTCCTGCTTCAGTATTAACAAAATTGAAATTAGACTTACTGTAAGCGTAGAGTAATCCACAAACAGTTCCTCGGTGTGAATTTTCATTGCTTTCTCATCATATACCTGTGGTTGCTCATCCACCTGAGAACGACTCGACCGAGTCACACGACGTACGGGCACATCTGGAATGACATATATGTCTTAAGTCAGGATTTCTTTTTATCTGGAACACAGTATCAGTGAAATATCCTATACCTGGAAAGGAGCACCTCTCTGCAATAACAGACAGAACTCTCACCATTTTTTCACCGAGAAATGCCTGACTTGTTTCTTTCTGATATAAGTCACTTCTTCGTAACAACTAGAATGTTAGACACACACAAAAAAAGGCACTAGAGAAAAAATCCAAAATAATGTGGCCAGAAGGACTAGGGGAGTGATTGTTCCCCTGCACTCAGCACTGGTGAGGCCACACCTTGAGGACTGTGTTCAGTTCTGGGCCCCTCACTTCAGGAAGGACATTGAGGTGCTGGAGCATATCCAGAGAAGGGCAACAAAGCTGGTGAATGGTCTGGAACACAAGTCCTATGAGGAGAGGCTGATGGAACTGGGGTTATTTATCCTGGGGAAGAGAAGGCCCAGGCGTGACCTTATCACTCTTTATAACTACCTGAAAGAAGGCTGTAGCCAGGTGGGGGTCAGTCTCCTGTCCCAGGTAATAAGAGACAGGATGAGAGGACATTGTCCCAAGCTGTGCCAAGGGAGCTATAGGTTAGACCTTAGGAAGAATTTCTTCAGAGAAAGGTTGATTAGACATTGGAGTGGACTGCCCGGGGAGGTGGTGTAGTGTTTAAGGAGAGACAGGACATGGCACTGTGTGCTGATTTGAGAGAGACACAACAGAAGTTACAGAATGGAATTCAAGAAAACTAAAACCTAAGAAACAGTGTAACCCTCCTTAGGAAAATAAAGGAGATAAATGGCCTGTTTGACCTTTCACTTACCAATTGAAGCTCCATCTTTAGAAATTCCGGCTCCGTGGCAATGCAGCATTTCACTCTCCTCTCTTAGGTCTGAACGTTCAGGAAGCACGACACTCTTCCTTCCACAAGAAGATTTTGCCACAAGTGTCACTCTTTCATTTTCTGTCCTATTTTTCTGTTGTCCTTGATGTTCTTCCATAGGAGTATCCTGAAGACGCTTCCTCTTTGCTGGGACACTTGCTCCCTCCATTTTGCGTTTTCTCTTTGACACATCTACAGAAAGATACAAGAGGAAGTAATCCAAAATACTACCAAAACAGATCTTCAAAATGCAGCATCATCATCTTACTTGACTTGCAAGGAAAATGACCACAGGAGATGAAGTATGATTGTCCATCTCCCTACCTGTGTCTCGAGAAGAAGTTGCGAGCTAAAGAGGTCAGTTTGCTATTAGATATATTCTAGACAGGGAAGGGGAAAACCCTGTTTAATGTAGCTAAAAACTAGTTGAATATTGAGAAAGAGCCATGTACAATATTTTGGACATATTTTCTTCCTCTGTCTGCTGTTGAGGCCTAGGTGGTGGTGCTACAGGCAGCACTTCCAATGGCTGCCGAGCTAAAATTATTCAGAAAATTTTAATCAGTTGATGGTAGTCAAATACAGTCACATGAAAAATGATTGCCAGAAAATTATCACTAAAGGAAATACTGTATTAGCTGTTAACTTACAGTTAGCAAAGTTCTAGACACAGAATATCCTCACCTGCATTGGTT
>NW_008681477.1:23329-23693 GCF_000695815.1 Acanthisitta chloris | reverse complement strand
GGGCTGCTGGGAGCGGGGTGCGCGCCGGGCTGCAGCCACGCGTGTGCACACCCGTACATGTGTGTCACGGAGAGAGATGGGGTTGTTTGATTGTTCAGCCTGCGGAAGAGAAAGCTCAGCGGAGACCTCCCTGAGGTCTTTCCAAACTTAAACTGGGCTTATGAAAAAGAAAGAGACTGACTTTTTACGAGGGTAGATTGGGATGGGACAAGGCAGAGGGTAAGAGGGGCGGGGGGAGGTGGTTTTAAAGTAAGAGATTTAGATTAGATGTTTTCAACTAAAAGGTGACGGGTTTAGATTAGATGTTGGGAAGAGATTTTTGTTCAGGTGGTGGTGAGGCACGGGCACAGGCTGCACGGAGTAA
>NW_008681477.1:21840-23281 GCF_000695815.1 Acanthisitta chloris | reverse complement strand
CTTTGAGCAATCTGGTCTAGTGGAAGGGAGTGGGGTTGGACCCATATAATCAGTTCCCTTCCAACCCAAATCATTCTATGACTCTATGACTCTATGTAGGTGTATGTGTATATACACACCTATATAACACACCTATATATACACAAGTACATATATATACACACAGAGGTGTTTATTTTGTTAACACTTCTAGCCCTGTTTTCTTTTTCCATCTTTCTCATGCTTCCTGTCTCAAAATCTCTGTGCTCCTGCTCCTGTCCTGCACCACTTCAACCTCAACATCTCAACAGCTGACTGATAGCATCCCTCACTGGAGATATTCAAGAACTATCTGAATGCAAACCTGTGCCATGTGCTGTAGGATGACCCTGCTTGAGCAGTGAGGTTGGACCAGATGACCCACTGTGGTCCCTTCCAACCTCACCCCTTCTTTGATTCTGTGATATATGTGTGTTTACACATACACATACATATACACACTTCTTTCAGTCTTTTAAACTGAATCTATAAAGGATGTTGGTATGGGTGACTGAGAACCATACAGAGATGGTCCTAACGTAAATAATCCCCATGACATCCCCAAGGAAGGAGCAGCATCACCTCCTTCCTGTAACCATTTTGGTGGCTGGTGTGTCTAGCCCAGGCAAGGCTGGGTGGTCACAGAGCACTGCTTTGTGGCTCATCCCTCGGCCCTCTTTTTGGACAAAGGGCAGGTCACCTCAGATGCTGCCCCATCCGTGCCAGGGATGCATAGGCCATACCACACCCAGCATGTTCAGGGAAAATCCCTGGCTTTGCCCTGCTATAATATGATTTGTCTTTTTGCAGTAGTGATGCAGAGAAATGTACCGAAGTGATAAGAGACGGATGGGCAGAGACGAAGGACCAAATTGCAGCAGAGGGTGGCCAGTACGATGCATCACCAGGGCGTGTGAATCCACTCCAGGCCTCTACTGCTTTCAGAGCCGCAGGCAAAACATTCCTTGTTTCCACTCAACCTCTGAAATTTGATTTGACACATACCCCAGAAAACTGGCTGTCTGGCTCATGTGCAGAGGCGGGTAGATATCACCCCAGTAAGCAATCTTCCCTCAAATCCTGCTCAGTACGTGTCTGTACAGGAGCAGACAGGAGTTTGGCAACCCCTGTCACAGTTTGTAATTCTGCTGCTGCAGACAGTGTCCCCTAGTAAAAAGACAGATTGTTCTCCAAAGAGTATTATGAAAATACAGAAATATTTAAATTTCTTAATAATGTTGATAGTATTTTACTGTTTTCTGTAGGAAATCATTTGGTGTGTGTTCAGCAAATAACACATTGCACATTGTCAGAGCCTAATCAGATCTGTCTGTGTGGTAGATACGCTTAGCCATCCGTCTTAAGTACCCTCACTAATTATGAGTTGGTGTTTTACTCAGGATCACTTGATCTATGTAAGCCA
>NW_008681477.1:17616-21817 GCF_000695815.1 Acanthisitta chloris | reverse complement strand
AGGAATAATAATATGAACACATGCTTCAAACTGTTAATTTGGTTATGTTTGCTTTCCCTGAGCACTTAGCTGAGCAACAGTAGTGATGATTGCAGGCACCATGGATTTTTAGAGACTACTGAAGTGAATCCTGAATTTACAGATCAGAAGTATGTGCTAGAAACCTGCTCTTTAAAAATAAAGTTACCTATGTCAGATTCAGGCCCTTCTTGCCTCTATCATTCATGCCAAGAAAAAGGCTGTTTTTTTTCTACTTTGCCTATGTAAGATCAGATGATGGGTAAATTCCTTCAAATTCCTCTGTCTGACTAGACAGTTCAAGTTCTATGTACTGTAGCAATGGAGTCTTTTTTTAAACAGGACTTCAAGAGGAAGAAGTGTAGTGGGAAACTGAAACAGGAATTATCAAAGCAACAGGCTGTGGGTTGGCCTTGGGGTCAGGAAAAGGACTGTGACACTTTGTATATATGTAGTGTTAGTATCCTAAACAACACTTGTTCTTTTGGAAGAAGGTATAAATAATAATCTAGAGCTGATTTCCTTTATAATTTTTCCCATTGAATCTTGTGTGACCTCAAAGTCTGTCCAAATATAACATTTGGTCTTTAAAAACAGAGGAAAATAGGCTTTTTTTCTTTCATTCTTCCTTTTCCTCCTGTTACACCCTTAGCTGCACCCATCAGGCAGAGCTGCTGCCAGCTATTACCCTCAGTGAAAGGTTTGGCTGCAGCCTGTGCCAGAGTGGCCAGAGTGCCTTGGGTTTCACTGCTACAGTGCCCACAGAGCATCATCTGTCTTCTCTCTCCACCCAATGGTTCAGCACACACAGCATCATCTGCTTCCTGTGCAGAAGAAATAGCTAGACACTAGGGAACTGGAGAGAAAATGAGGTGAAGCCTGGCAGTGGAAAGAGCACCTGGATGAAAGCTAACTCCCATAAGGAGAGGAGACTTTTTCCAGAAAAAAGCAACAGATCAACACAAAGGCAAATCCACCTTTGCTACAGTTGCAGTGGTCTCGGTGAAATAAAACCAGATTGATTTCGATGCAGTATGGCTAATACATTTCCAGGGACACATCTCCAGATGTACCTTCCTAAACAAGAAAGGAAAAAGCAAACCAAATTGTCAGCATCAAGGCAAAGCTTTGATACTTATCTCTTGTCTTTTTACACTGTTGTATGTCATAGACTTCACAACCATTACTTCTGATTTATAGCCATTTGTATGAGAAGCAGGGCCAAGGATGTAGTTGCCCAGCAAGAGAAAGTTATCCCATGAGAAACATCCATTGCAGGAGTTCACTTAAAATGTGAGTCCCTGGATTTCTACATTTTGTGGACAATTTATAAAGCCGAAAACAGAACACTGATGTCAAGGTTTACAGCACAAGTTTAGCTTAAAACTGCTGCTATCCCTTTTAAATCTACCCTCTAACTGAAAATTTAGGCTCTCCTGAATATTCTTGTTAGTGATAGAGCCAGAAATTGCTCATGTATACCCAAACATTAACAAAGTTGTTTTTCTGAATGCTGTCTAAAGGCTAAAATATGTCTTATATGTAAGGCATATATATATAGGAAGTAGGTGATGCTAATTTACTCCACAGAAATTATTTTCTTTTACCCAAATTGCAGAAGTCAAAGGCCAAGCTCTCAAATTTTGAGGCTGGTGAAAGTTAAAAAGCAATTAGAAATGCAGTATCCTTACTTGTAGTGGTGTTATTGTTCCTCCTGTAGCACATGCTCCATTGAAAGAACAATGTATTTTCATAGCCATTTCCACACTTCATCTTGCAGGAAATGCATCTTCGTAGAAAAAAATGGCTTAGAAGGAGTTTTTTGTTTCAGTCTAGGGCATTTCAGAAAATAGAGGAAACCCAGCAAGAGAGTGCTGATTTCAGGGTGTAATTAGCTTTCTGACACCCCTAGCTGGGTTATTTCAGTGGTATCAATTCCTAGTTATGGTCCTTCTTCCAAACCTCAAATGGTACCTAAGCCCCTGCAAAAAACCCCCATGAGTCAATCCATGTTCGTAAAACTTGAGCCCAAGGTTAGAAGTCTGAAATGAAGAATGTAGAATGTTGCCAAAATATCAACCCTTGTAAAAAAAACCTACAATTTTTATGTACAGCAAGCACACAGTTAAGACTTCCAGATTTTCTGTTCTTAATGTTTCAAACCATGTATGTCAGTCTCTAAATGAAACAAACTAAACTTTTTTGTAATACTGTATTAAACAATTATGATTTTCAGTGCAAAATTTGACCTTTCCATGCAGAGAAAACCTACATGGCAGGAGTGCACGAGGTACTTGTCTTCCAGACAAGTTGTTTAAACAAGAAAACCACTGCAGCTTAAGAAAGGGATTTCAGAACAAAAGACCTGAAATTCCAACTGAGCTAGAAACGAAATATTTTAGCAGGATATTAAACAATCCTCAATAAGCTGGGCTTGAAAGAAAGTAGTTGGAGAGTCACATGCTTAAATAACTTGATTGAAAGCTCTGAGAGAATACACGGGAAAATGTAAACATCCTGTTCCTCCTATGCAGTCCTGATTCCAGCAACATCTGCCCAGTCTCCCCACAAGGTAAAGCCATAACCCCACCTGAAGATAAAGCACTTGCAACACAAAGCACTTGCCTGAAATTTATTTGTAGCTCCAGGGGTTTGCCTGGCCACCCTAATTTTGAGAATATGACTGCCCACAGAAGGCACATTTGCCCATGACTTGGGTTCAATTTTTGATGTACTGACAGGAATATAGAAGTGTACTCTTAACTATCAGAGAAAAGTTCTGCATTTTAAAAGCTGGGCAATGAAGTCCTCTCCTGTAAACAATAGAAATTTGTGGTTTTGGGTGTCTCAGTCCATACAAAAGATGCAGAAAAAACCCCATCTGGTACTTCTGTCAGACTGCCATCTGGTTTTCTTTTTGTAGTTAGCTATTGATTTCATATACGTCATGGAATTTGACCCCTAAATTTCCTACCAAAGCAAGAGGGGGAAAAATACATACACTAAATAAATAAGTAAATAATTTCTTTCATAAATTAATTAATGAAATAATCACGTGAACAAATACAGTAGATAAAATATATTGGGTTTGTATTCTCCAAGATTAATAAGCCCTTCATATAATACAAAAAAATGTAACTTCCATCTGAATTCTTTATACACAGTAAGAAAAGTGTATATGCCTGCAAAAAAAAAAAAAATTAATAAAACACATGCTCTGCAGAAGGGTTGTCTTGGATGAACATTCTCACTTTTGACCAGCATTCATTCACTCAGAGGTTATTAAATCTGGGGAAAGGTTTTGAGGCATTTTTGTTGTTACATCACAAACTCCTTCCACTAACATGGCTTTCACCACAGCAATGTGCTGGCAGGCAATCCTGATTTCTTGGGTGCATTTCTTTCCTAAAAGATATTCAACAAAGTTCTTTTGTGAGAAAGATTAAGTGACATCAGCCTGATCCTGTGGGACAGAAGTGATTTGAGAAGCCATGCAGATGCAGCCAGCTGCATCTGTGTGAGCTGCCTCAGTTCACCTAAGGCCTGAGGAACTGCTGAACTGCAGTTCATCCCAGCCTAAAAAGCACACCTGGGAGATAGTGCAGGTTTCCACTAACACAACCCAGCTAGCAACCCAGCATATAAGAATTCAGTAATGTGAGAGGATTTGCTCCCTAAGAGTTTCCTCTGCTGGCTCTAGTGGGATCACAAGTGACTAACCCAGAGGTGGCCTTCTGTGGGTGATAATGTCATTTGAGAACTCCTGCTCCCTGCCCCATCTGTGTAGGAACATACAGCAATGTTGAAGCAGTGAGCTGGTGAAAGCACCTTTCAGAGCAACGAGGATAAAACATCCTTTTCGCGTCTGGAGGTCTCAGATCAGAGTTACAAAACTCTGTTACAAAATAGGTTTACAGAAAAGCAATATACTCTTGAAAAAACACCACAGTGTAACTTCAATTTTTCCAGCTCTCTTTCACTAACTGATTCATTACTACATACCTGCCTGGTCCATGAACACAGATTGTTTGAAAATTAAATGGAAGGGACATGTGATTTTGGAGATATTAAGAGCCTGGTACAGAAATATGCTTGTATTTTAGAGAGAGATTGCTCACCCAAGCTTGAGGAATGTTGCTACTTTTACTACTGAGGAAAACCAAATATTTAGTAACAGCTTGAA
>NW_008681477.1:0-17508 GCF_000695815.1 Acanthisitta chloris | reverse complement strand
GCAGGAATTTTTTTGTTTAGACTGAACAACAACAAAAGATGCCTGCCCAAGACCCTGGCTGTGAGAGAACATTATGGAAAATGCATTAACATTCCAGCAGCATTAATCATTTTAACAGGAAGTCAGACAGACACCGGAGACTCCTTGTTGGAGCTCCTGTGTTGGGAAATCACTGCAAGTGTTCTCCAAAGACCCACTTGTACAGTTGTCTTTTACAGCATGGCTGCAAGATATAAACTATTTCAGATTAGCTACAAACCCAGAATCTCTCACAGAAAATTTACCCCCGTTTATTATCAGGGGAGACAAACTCAGTGCCCCTGTGAACTACTGGCCAGTGGGCAGCTCCCACTGTCCCTGCCAGGACAACCCCAGAGCATCTAGAGCTTGTTGCATGTGAGTGAGCAGGGGAGAGCCTGACCTTCTGCTTCCCCCTCCTGCCTGAGCACTGACTAACTCAGCACTGTGCCCAGCTCCTGATGGCACCGCAGGGAGTGGAAGGCACTCAGCACCTCCAGGACTCATCCAGCACCTGACATGCCTGAAGTGTCCACAAATACATTCATTATGTATTTTACTGGAAGAGCAGTCATATGGTATCAGCCCAACAGCTGAAGTGTTGACTTATAAATAGTTTATTTTGTGAGGTCTCTGTGGCTCTTATATATAGAATTTAGTTTGGAAATCATTGAGTCCAACCGTTAGCCCAGCACTGCCAAGTCCACCACTAAACCACATCCTTAACTGCCACATCTGCACATTTTTTAAATACCTCCAGAGATGGTGGCTCAACAGCTGCCTGTTCTAATGCTTGACACCCCTTTCAGTGAAGAAGTTTTTCCTAATATTCAATCTAAACCTCCCCTGGTGCAACTTTAGGCCACTTAACTCTCGTCTGCACCAGTGCAGCCAGGAAAATAAACATGAGAGAATAGCCCGTGAGAAGCTCAATCTTACTACAACAATCCATACAGCAACATGAAAAATACATACCAGCTCTGCCAGAACAGCATTCAGACTGTTTAAGCCTTTGGAGATAATCCTATATTTCCAATGTACTGCAAACACAGGGTGAACAGAGTATTTGTGTGCCTTAAGACCTCTGACAGTACCAACAGCTTATAGCTTTTAGAAACCTTAGCAGGAGATTGAAGTGGAAATAACTTGTGTCTTGGGGATAACTCTGCTTTGAGTGCTGACTCCTCTCTGCTGCCTGTAAAACAACCTTGGCTTCTTGGAGTTATGCACAGGACAAAGGTGATGTTGGATGCCAGAAATCAGTCTCACAAAGCTGCTGAGAAGACATGGGGCAGTTTAACACGTTGATGAAAGACCAGCACAGCTATGACCCATCTGGCAGCTTCAGAGTACTGTGCTTAGAAACATCTCTGCATCCCTCCTCCCAGCCCAAGTGAAGGGATAGAGAGAGTTCATTATTGCTTCCTTTTACCTAGGCAGACTTGTCACTCTTGGTGACTGTCCTGTCAGCTCAGCTATTCCCAGGATAAATGTCTGAGTGCTGGAAGCAAAAGGCCTTTGTGCCCCTCCCTCAGACCAGAGGGAGGTGATAGAGAAGCAAGAGCCTGGGGCAAGAACAGAGCTGGGTGATGTTGGGATGGATGGCGGTGAAGGTGAAGCTCCCACTGCTCTCTGACAATGGGTTGGCTCAGAAAAGACTGCATTTTTTGAGGGACCAAAGTTACTTATATGTTTAAGAAATTTTCTTTTAATTATAAACACAAAACCATTTCACTGAAAATGTGATACTGAGCTATCCGTTAAGAAGTGTGGAAATGTTTGTTTTTATCTGTGAAATACTGAAAAAGAAATGCATCTCTCATTTCAAAATGGGCAGTTTTGTTTGAAAACAGCAGCCTTGGGGGGCTTAGCTTCAACCTGCTATATGACTTCTCTTTCTCATGTTTTTTTTCCAAAATCCAAAAAATTCCAGTGTTTCATATTCACTCCAAAGAAAAACATGGGCATTGTCATGTTTCATGGCATGGAACTCACCCTCCAGTCAGTAACAGCCAATCCCTCATCCCTGCTGGTATCACTTTTCCTTCTCCATTGGTTCAGGTATTAGAAAATGATAGTTGGAAGAGAAGGCAAAAGGCCAAGGCTCATGCAATTCAATTATAACCCTGCTGAAATGGCTTCCAGGAACTCTGCAAGGACTAACCTGATCAAGCCTTGTAACAGCAAGAAGAAAAGAAAAATAATAGCCAGAGAAAAAGTAAAATAGTAGCCAGTTTGTACCACTTCAAGAGTGACAGACTGTCTCCCAGCAAAGTTATGCAGCACTGAGTTCTGGACACCTACAGTGTATGCAAGAAAGTCATGGAGCTTGGATCAGGCTGCAGAGTTGAGCAACCTGAGCCCCATGGATCAGGTTTTCTTACAGCAGGACAAGAAGATTCCAAGATTATAGTCATTGTTACAGCCAATGAAAAATGCAGAGCTTGGATTTGTAGACTCTGTGCTTCATATGGTTAAATGGCTGCTGAGATTCCCTCACTCCACTGCTAGGTAGGCACATACCACCACATTAACTTATCACTCACCAGAGGGCTGGTAATGGGCACATTTTTCAGTTAGCACCTGCCTGGTTCCCAATGGGAGTTGCAAACACAGGAAAAGTCTACCTCACTTTCAGGTCCACAGCCCCTTTTTTTCTGACCTGTTGTCTTCTGCCATGCTCCGTTTGAAGGTATGCATAAACCTAATTGTTTTTAAATGAGTGGAAAGGTTATATTTTTTCCCATGAGGTAAGTTAAATTTGGAATATACACATCTGCTTAGTGTAGTCCACAGGGAGAAAAAATACTTCATGAAATCATACCTTCTTACCCTACTTAAGAAAAGAAACAACCCAATATATTGGGTAATGCTGGGGCAGTAGCTATTTTGCTCCACTACCTTGACCATTTCCCCCAGAGTTACAGTAATTTCCTTGTCTCTGTTTCATCGATTTTCTGTCTTCTATACCCTTCAGGCATACTTTGTGATTCCTTACATTACTAGGTCAGCACTACGTAGCACCCCTGTGCTTTCCACACAGCTCTCTTGACATTACTGAGTATTGAGGTGTACATTCAAGGCAGAGAGAGATACATTACCACCACTTCTGTCAGCAGAGGCAATCAGTGCGGTTCTTGTGTGTAAGCAGAGTCATCCCACAGATCACTTCCAAAAGATAAAGTATTTTTAAGCCTGGATCATGTACCCACTGCTGAAAAAAACAGGAGCAAAGCCTACCTTCCTCCTTCAGGAAGGCAATCACTTGTCTGCCAGCTGAGCAAGGATGCAGGTTTCTGCTCACTGCAAACACGTGCCTTAGAAAATCAGAGTGACACTGAGCAAGTTCAAAAATTTTACCTTAATTACTAGTTTGTTTGCTTTTAGAAAATAGCCTTCCTTTTGCAATAAAGAGCATCTGTGGAGGCAAGAAGTTATACAGACCCTGGACTGGACAGAGACTGAAACCTGGTCCAGCCCCACCTTTGTATCTGCTATGCCAGTTACAAAGGCTGTAAGTGAAGCAGCTGGCAATGGCCAATAACCAAAACACCCTCTCCTGATCACACAAACTCGTTTATGGACAGATGACACAGCAAAGCAGTAGTGCTCCTGAAAATCTGATCTTTGATTTCCTCCAAATCTTTTTTTTTGCCAGCAATCACTGCTGGCCATGTTCCTACATTTTTCTTGCTACTTGTATCCATCTGAAGTTTAAGAGACTCTTTCACAAGTGTTGGTTTAAATTTAACTAATTTTTATTCTGCCAGTGTCCTGGACACCTATGCAAATACAGCTATGACCCTTACCCATGTATGTAAACTGCATGCAGCATGTTTATTTATACTAATAAGAAGATAAGCTTCTTTGTCCTATTCTCTCTCCTCCATTGCAAGTTACAAACATCAGGGGCTGAAACCTGAACTTGAATCAAGAAGTTATCAAGAGTAACTGGACAGCAGGCACATCTGCTCCTGGGAATCATAGACAAAGCACAGTTCCCTGGAGGTGAGAGCAGGCCCTCTTTCATTTTCCTTCCCTTGTTTCAATGAGAACCTTTCCTCTGGTATATCATGTAACATGGGAGAGAAAATGAAACCTTGGGAGTAATCATCAAAAGTCTAAATCCTGGGTGTCCTCCTTAGGGAAGCATATCACCAAAAGGATGGTGTGGGTACTAACAGAAAGAGGTGAAGAAACATAAAAAGAAGTCTCCTTTGTTAAAAAAAAAGCTAGGAAGTCTCCCACATCCTCAGCAGAAGCAAAGCTGGAAAGGAACACTTTTCTAGTTTGTGTTTGGCAAAGACGCCATGCTCCTGGATGTAAGTGCTCACAAGTATTGTAATTTTTTTACATCTCAAACCATTGAAAACTTGGATAAACTCAAACTTCAAAACAACCCCTAGCATTCTTTAAGGGATGCCTGTGGAGCTGTGATGCAGGAAACAGGTGTTAAACTTAGTTAAAGTCTGATGTATGAAGGAGATACTCTGAAAGTTTTCTGGTCATACTGGCAAGTCCAGTTGTTTTGCTGTTTCAGCTGCAGAGCAAGAACTCTCTGCTGCTCCTCACATTGCTGAGGAATGAGCACAGTCCAAAACACAGAAAAAGTCATCTAAGACTTCACAAAACGTGATGAATTTCAAATTGTGGGGCTCTAATTCCTTCACTAGCTTGTTTTTCTTGCGAGAGTGAAAGTTCTCAGCAATGCAGTGACAGAGCAGAAGACAGCAACCTCCAAAAGGCAACAAACTTGGAAATATAGTAACATATGAATAATAAAATTCAAGGAAATGTGATAACAGCTACAAAAAGACTCTTGCCAAAGACCTGAAGTAACTTCTTTATCTTCCCTACAATGTCTTCATTACAGAATACCAGCATTTCGGGCATCTATCAATCTGCTCCCCTTGTGGGATTTTACCAATATCATTTTACTCCTGTGTGGATGTTTTGCCATGAAAATAAAGTTTTGGGTTTTAATCTCAACTCATTTCATATCCATCCAAGCAGAAAATTTAAGCAGCCAGGGATTACAATAAGTTACATGCACCTCCAGACAGTTTTCATATAGTCAAATCAAGCAAGCTCTGGTTATGCAGAAATCATAGCAGATTACTTTGTCAGTGGTCACCAGCTTATCTTAGTGTTTCTTGAAGAGCTGGACAGATTCCACAGCCTGTTATAAACCAGCTTGTGCGTTTTGTAAAGATTGCTGCATGGTATGCTGAGCCATGGCAAACAAAACCACCTGCGACTGCATTAGTTATTGTGCATCCTGAAAAGCAAACCCTGAAAACAACAGTCCAGGACAGAGGGGATCAGTCTACTGTGTTACTAACAGCTTCTGAATAACTCAGCCCTTGAGAACAAAATTAAAAGATAGATTCAAAGAGGGTTGGAGGGATGTCAATACAGGTAACTCTGCTAGTGAGCATAAGAAAGACCCCATTCTTCCTAATTTGGCTGGACTAGGCCTCTTCTAAGATCTGGGAAAACTCTGAGAAAGGCATTTTAATAGGTTTCTGGCAGCCTGGTCCTAGGTGGTGTCTTTTCAGAGGAAAGGCACTTGTCAGTGCCAGGGAACAGGTCTTGTTGAACCAGCCTTCCAGACCAGTCCCACAGATCACTGCCTTTTCAGCCAAGTCCTTCATCACTCTGGGCTGTTCAGGAGCACAGGGTCATGTTCAAGAGCTGCACCAGCAAACAACATGGACACAACAGTTCTGCTAGCTCGGGTAAAACTTCACTGTGGACTTTCAGCAATGAGACCCCTACCCAGTGCCATGTGGGACAGTGGCTGGAAAGGAAGGAGACTTCTTTCCATCCCTGGGAGATGAAAGCAAGACAGCCTCTACCAGCAGGGTTCCACAGAGCCTCAGCTCTATCTGCCACTGGTGGTAACAGGGTCAGCAACCCTTATCAAGTTATGCCCTGCTTTTCACCCTCCCCTGCCACAATCTGAATCCACTAAGACAGCAAGGAGGGAGAAAGACCACTGTGTGAGAAAGACTTCTCCAAAAAAAGGGCAACCTAAGGATGCCAAGAGGAAGCTCTGATCATCCTGATACCAGAGCAGCCTCCATGTCCTGATCAAGAAATATCATCTTTGGATAAATGGCATCACACACACACACAGATAGTCAAGGGATGTGCTGCACTCACTAGATGCATAGTGATGACAGTGATGACATCTGCTTCTGCATTACCACATTAGCCCACTGCACATGCAGTGCCATTGCTTCCACTCAGCACAGAGGTCCTCTGTAGTACAGAGCTGAGTTTCCACCCCGAGTTTTCCAGACAGGAATAATGACCCCTAAAGAGAAGGGAAGTTATCTAGTGATGCTTTGATTGGAACTCCCCACATGGTGCTCCATTTAACTTCTTCCCACAGCACTCCATTTGTTCACTTCCTCACCCTTTGTTGTGTATCCAGAAACATTCTGTGCACAAAAATGCTGTCACTACATATTTATAGCAATAAGCCAGTGCCAATCAGGACTTCAAAGCTGCCCTCTCCAGGCAGTGCACTTTACAAAACAGATCTTCCTGCTAGATAATCCTAGGTCCATTTCACAGGTTCACCAGTGGCCATATGCTGGGCAGACCTAGGAGTCTCCAAGCAACAGGTCCAATTCTACCCAGGAGACAGAGTATTCAACGTATACACATTCACTTAACAAGGTCATGCTGTCCCCTAGTCCATATCCACAACTCAGACTTTTTACAATGGTCAACAAAATTTGGCAGACAGACAGACCTCTGAGAGATACACAGTTCCTACAAGGTTTGTGAGAGCTGGGGTAGATGATGCTGACCCTCTCCATTCCCCTTCCAAGAGGAGTTATGCACCCAGCTGCTGAGTCTGATGCCAGGAGCTATCCAGATATGATGTACCTAGACTAAATTTTTCTGAATGACAATCCAACAAACTCAGGAAGGCAACATGAAAGAGAGATGGAGAATTACAGGGAGGTCACAGGGGCACAGAAGAAAGCTGAGGTACTGTGGCAGGCAGAGCCCAGAGGGTACATGGAGGAGCTGGTTGTACCATGGCAGGAATCAGGGAGACACACAGGGAACTGGAAATGCAGCACTGGGAGTGCTGGGCTGTAATGGAAGCATTACAAGACTCAGGTAGGAGATTAGTATTGCGGTGGTGAAGAGATCATAAATTCCTGGGACAAAAATAAAAGCTTTATTGGTTGTGCTGCTTGTGAAATAACTTCTATCAATGTGGGACCATGTACTTTATCTAAGCTGTCGTTGGACGCTGACAAGGAACCAAGCATCTGTTTGCACTCTTTGGTGACAAAGCATACGACCCTGGCACAGCCAAAATAGGAGATGCAAAATCTGGATATGCATATTAAAGTTAAACTGAGTGTCCACACTCTGTCACAGAAGTACAAAATACACATGGGAAGGAGCCAGGCACCTCACCTGGACCATGGCAGTCCACTGCCCATCTGCTCAGCTCCAAATTGGATGAATCCCACAACATCCAGTGACTGAGTCAGGATGCCTTTGGGGTGGGAGGATGCAGGGACATGTCAGCTATGATTCTCTGGCAGCAAGCATGGCCCAGGTGCAGTAAGTGCCAGCAGCCGTGGGGACGTAGCAGATGGAGAGGACAGTGGTCACGGAGCCACAGGGCAGAGAGAGCTCTGCTGCTGTTCAGCACTACAGGCTTTGTCCATAGGGACTAAGCAGGGTAGGGAGCACAAACAGCTCTCCCTGCTCTGCAGGCAGGCTTTAACAGCCAGCCCCAGACACAGGCCATGTGTTGACCCAGCCTGCCTGCCAGGAGATACCTCTGGGGCATCAGAGGTTCAATCACACTGAATGCAGCAGATACCAGACACTTCTCCATGTCTCACCCCCTGCACGTCCAAAACATGGGGATGTGGCCCTGCTTCCCCACATGCTGGTGCTGCTTCATGATCTTTCATGCTGCTGTACTCACTCCTGTGCTGGAAAGCTGGAGGTTTGCTCAGCTACAACATGGCACTTGTGATCTGCCATGGCAGGGTGGGCTCACCTGTGTGAAGCCACCAACAGTGCAACCACCTCACCTGCCCCTGAAGGCAGTGTACATAGACATATTACCTCACCCAGACAAAATCCATATATTTAGATTCTGTCACTTTGGAAGGACATCAGATAAGTCCCCAAGCGTATATGTCCCCAAGCAGATTTGTCCCAGACACCATGCAGTGCAGTGAGGGTCATGCCTATGCCTCAAGTGATTCAGACTGACAGAAAAGCCAACGCCAGCAGAGGAAACTAATTCTATCCTTTCTTTGATCTCAGTTGTATCTTTGTACTGCATATAGAAAGCAAAGAGAAGAACAAAGCTTTATGCTAAGCCAATGACTCTCTTAAATTCATTTTCCTGCTCCATAATGGGAACAGAGGATCGAACCCCAGCCTTCATTAATGAAAAAACAAACAGAAGCAGAACTTCATAAGTGATTAAAGTTGCATTTCTAGGCTCTTATTTATTTGCTTTTGCCTCTAAAGAGCCTATCTATGCATTGCATAGGAGTCTGTTGAAAGCACCTCCAGTAAAAGTCTCTAGTGAATTTGTTTAAACTCTTACCATAATAAACACCATGATTAAACAGCATTTCACCCACTTGGCCTCGTCATCACCTCCTCACTTGTTCCCATGTTGAAGTCGGAAAAAGTCAGAGCAGTTTGAGCAGGTTCAGGCCCTGTTAATGCATGACTTAAAATGAGTTTCAGAAGGAGGGTGATCCACCTGCAGCCCTCCAAAGACCATTTCAATGAGCACAGATAGAGCCCTTAGACAGACTTTTAGCCGTCAGGCCTGAACTCAGAGGGGATGTTCAGGATCTGAGTTCAAGTGACTCATACAGCCTTTTAGTTCTATACCCACTCCACTCTTACAAGCCACTAGGCCTTCAGACAAAATCACTTCAATCTTGTTCCACAGGTGTCCTGCAAGCAGCTTGGCGTGGGTGGTGAAAGGGCAACAACACCAGCCAGCCAAGGAGTTGCAATTTCAGTGTTCTTCCAGGCCCTGTTGTTGATCCACAGTGCTCATCAAAAAAGGGAAATGCAAAGTACCTCTGTGTGATTTGATAGCCATTGACAACATACACTGGTCCACTATTTTGTCTCTATCAACAGATAAAATCCACTTTAGAAGCTCTCTATATCTGCAGGCTCTGCACCTCAGCCTATGGGAAGTACCTATACATTATTACTGTCACCCTGTGGTCTCCCCTTCATTTTTTGTGGCTGGTGTGAAGCTATGCACTCACTGTAGACCCTTTCACATGTCCCAGGGAGTCCCTGGTGCAGGCAGTGCATCTGCATGCATTATAAGCCTGGAAAGGACCATGCCATGTGAGGCTTTTTTTTCTCCTGGTAGATGCTGTACCAGCCAGAGCTGCACCAATAACAAGTACTGACTAACAAGCAAGGCACTCCGAAGGCATTAATGATGCCAAAAAAAAATCACAAATCTTTCTTGACTTTTCTATCATGCATAGGTACATTGTACATCCTGCACAGTAAAGAGACATGAGGAGTCATGCAAAGTGCAACCAGATCTGTTCTTCATAGCATCCCAGGGAAAGCTGAGGGCTAAAGGTATCAGATGGTATCAGGACCTACTGCTTTCCATACTGCTGCAGACATCTGTGCCATTCTGTCTCTCTGAGACAGAGGTCACTGGGACTGTTTGTGTCCCCCAAAACTAATGGCATGACTGAAAAGAAAACTTGGGTCACCACTAACTCTGTACTTTCTCTCATTTTTCCACAGGTTTCCTGAAATTTAAACATGGCATCCAGCTAAATTTGCAGTGGGTCCTTCCTCCACTATGTCCTTGGCCACTTCAGTGTCTTATGCTACACTGGAGGGGACATGGTTTATTGAGACAACCAGAGAGGCTGCAACAGGGTTCAACGTACACACACACTGATATTGCTGAGGCCAACATTTGTGGGGTTGGAGGGCTTCATGGTGTGCTGCCACACAGCTGCCCCACAAGCCATCCTGCCTTCCTGAGCCCCTCTGGATCAGGCACTAGCCCAGGAATGCAGGCAGAAATACAAGCTCTCTGTTAAATTCCCCTTTTGAGGGGATGACTGCTGAGAGATCAACGTTTTTTTCCAGCTCAGAAACCACACTTCTTCCCCCTTGCACCATAGCACCACCAGCCCTGAGTGAACGCCTTAAAAAGTTGGGTTTCCTGTGCAAACTTTGTTTCCAGGGCCTGCTGCACACCTTCCCCAGCGCTGAGTGCTGGGGACAGGGACACAGCTCACACAGCAGAACCAATGGCACTGGGGAAAGGGTGCTGCTTCTGAGCAGGGTGTCAGGGATGCCAAGGCAGGGTGAGAATGACACTGTATTTTCCTGTTCTGGAGCGCCAGGCCACCATGACTTAGCTCAGGCGCCGCAGGTCTAAGAGGAGGACAAAGTTGGTCTGTTTTGCTATAGGCACCCTGCCAGGCTCACCCTGCCCACGGCTGCTGCAGTGCCAGCTTTCTCTGGCCCAGGAGGAAGAACTCCATGCTCCTTCCCCAGCCCCAACCACACTCCTGCAGCACCTCCAAGCCCTGCTGCTGCAGGGACCAGGGGCACAGGCTGTCCCACAGAGACTCCACGGGGCTGGCACCCCTCATCAGTGCCCTGCCCAGATGGAAGCTGCAGGATGTGAGCATGTCTACAGGTTTTTGCAGCGCTGCAGCAACAAAAGGGATTCAAATGCTCAGGGCAGGTATCATCCGACTGCGAGGCTAAGCCTGAACCAGAGCAGCGTTACCCCTCTCCAGAGACAGGGGTTTTGAGCAGACTAAATACTTAATATTCCCCTTTTTGCAAAACCAGTGTTTTCACCCAATGCTGTAAATACCATGGAGAAAAATATTTAGCTCAAAACTCTGTAAATATTTGGATGCTGCCTGATTTTTTACCCAGAGCATTTCCATACATAATTGCATTCCAAGCTATGCTGGGAGCCTTCTGATCACACAGCCTTACACACGGGAAGCATGTGTAAGGCTGCCTCATATCACATGTTTAGTACCTCCAATGACATGATTGTTAATCATTAAATTAAGTCAACTGCATTAATATTCTTAAGACAATTGGACACCTGTTCCCTAGCACCATCTGGAGGCAAACGTTGTCCTTTGCCCAGTGTAATGGAAATAGTGTCAGTAGATCCAGGCCAACAAACAGCTCTAACTGGTCTGGAACAAACACTCACCAAAGATTCAGGTATTTGCTGCTCTGAGTAGATGTTGTAATAGAGACAAATTATTCAAGTTTTGTTGTTTGCTGCAGGCTGAAAACTGTTTAGAGATGTGTTTACACTTAATAAGCTATACCTAGTTAAAAAGGAAAACACAGCTGTTCTGATAAAGACAGCAAAAGCCCCTCCGGACAATGTGGTTTTAAGAAACTGAGGAAGACAACATAAAGGAAAAAACTGTAAGACAGGCATCACTTACATTGCAAGCTTTTGCTCCTTCTCTTTTGTTTTCCCCTATTTGGGAGCTAATACCTTCTCTACCCACATCCTTTTCAAAACAAGGAAAACACTCAAGTCCTTGCCTTCCAGTCCTGCACCCCAGAAGGCAGACAACATGATTTCAGAACAGGGCATTGCAAACCATTTTGCAAAAGAGTAACCAGTAAGATTCTCTAACTAGGAAAATAGGAGAGTCTTGATACCCCTTCCAAAAAATAAATAATCACACAGGCATGTGAGACATTGTAGACATGAACCTGAATCTTAAAGCCAAACACTTTCACTGTCCTGGTGTGATACATGATTTTGTACCTGAGGTGATCATGGGCTAAGTTAATACCTGTATATTTTCTCCCCTGAGCTGGCAAAACTCCCCATGAAAAGAGACAAAACCTCCACTTCCTTAGTCGCCCTCAGACGATTGGGTGCCATGCAAAACCTTGTTCAATTACTGGTTTATAGTCAGCACAACTTTGACCAGTACTTCACAGGCCCACACATCCACACAGGTGCTGTGAGGGAGCACAAGATTCAGCCTTTAGGACATTGGCCAACGTAGCAGAATCCACAACAGCCAACCTCCAAGATCTCACAAAATTGGGCTTGTGTCCCTTTCACATCCTGTCCCTCCTGACACTGAACAGTCAGAAGTCCTTGAACTGAGACCAAACCCAGGCTTTTCTCATTGAATATAATTCAAAAATAAGGAAATCAAAGCAAATCCTCAAAATAGCCAAGATCTTAGCAACTGTTAAGTTACATTATGCAAGGAAAAAAGAGAGTAGCAGGGCTATAATTCCTTCCAACTGTATTTTGAAGGGGTGTTACTTCTGTACCACTCACAGAGCTCAGTCAGCACGACATCCATCCAGCAGGGGAGGTTTATTGGCTCAGAAAGGCATATGCAGTTTGCAAGTCCTAACAGGAGTTTTTTTATCATGAGTGGCCCCACAACTCTGTGACTTGCAGTCAGCAGAAATAAGGAATGAAGGGGAATTACGCACTACACATTAACCATCTCCCAGACTCGGAGCAGCTGAGCAAGGAGTCTGAGCAATTAAACTGACAACTTTATGGTGCTCTTTGCAAAGGACTTGTTCAGAGACATGAGAGGTGCAAATGAACAAAGTGTCATGATCACATTCAAGAGGTGAAAAAGGTGCATGCCAAAAGGTCTTTGAGACATTCTCTATTTCATCCTACGCAGCTATATAAAACTGTTCACTTCTGGAACTTTACAACAGCAAAACTCCACTTTAATACAAGATGCACATTTACTTTATTAATTACATCACAAATAATAATTTCTGCAAGATTGTATTCCAGTTTCTGAATTTATAGCCGAAGAAAGTTCTGAAGTTTGGGGAATACTTTCAGTGCATTCCGAGTAGTCACTTCTATAACTTCTTCAACTGGAATTCCTTTAATTTTGGCAATATATTCTGCAGCAATGTAAATATTTTTGGGTTCATTTCTCACCTGAAAACAAACAAACAAACAGACCAAGTTACAGATCCCTACAAGTCACAGGTGTTTCAGATTCAGTGTTTCCTGACACAACTTCAGTCACATTGTGGCATGTGTGCCACAAAAATTACATGTATCTATTCTTCTTGGATTACATTCCCTCGGTAACCTCTTTCATCTCTTGTATCCGTGCTTACACTGACTGTTTCACTCTCCTGTGCCAGTAACTGACCTCCATAATATGTGAGTTGGGATATATATACACAGAAGTCCCTCCCCACCACCATTTACCTGTTTTTCAGGCCCTAGAGCAGGAGAGTCAGTTTCCAAGCACATACTTTCCAGAGGTAGCTGTTTCACCATCTTCTGCTTCTTGAAGAAAAGAAGATAGCTATTAAATACTTTATGAACTTAAACACATGGGAAAATATTATGAAGGGAGGATATCTCCTGCATTTAAAAGCAACATTAAAAGACTTTAAGGCCACTGTCAGCAATTTCTGAATGGAAGCAATAATACTAGGAGCTGCTTAAGAAGTCCTTTCAAATTAGGATTCTCCTGTTTTCTAAATATCCAAACTACAATTATCTCAACACTGAATCCATTGTTATCTATTAAATCATGCAGTTATATGGCACAAAACACCCAATGTTTAGAGCTGCCGACGCAATTTTAATTTGCTGTTTTCTGTGTATATAGTATTTGTGTATGTTTTCCTCATCTTTGCTTTTACCTCTCAACCCCAGTTTGCTTTCCTTTCTGGAAGTTCCTAACCTCACCCCCAACTATACCCATTCCTCATACCCTGTCCACTTAAATCAAGCCTTTTCCTTTCTTACATTTCCTGGCCTGATAATACAAAGTGATGATGATGCTGCAGGATGGAAACAGATTTATTCCAAAACAAGAAGTCAGCATAGCTTGCAGAAGCCCAGAGTAGAAGTTAGAACAATCTCACCACATCAAGGGCTGAACCTGACCAATGCCAGCTTTAAGCAATTTAGCTGTTTCTTTGCTGGGTGTACCTCGTGATAATCACGATTTTTCAAAGGTCTGCAACCTAACCAGATTTCATTTAGAACAGAAACTGGCACAGCCCTGAAACTAGCCCTTTTCCACATGTCATGTCCCTACTCTAAAACAGTACAGTGGCAGAAGCTTCCAAAGAAAAGTTCACCAGGAACTACATATAAACGAAATAAAAAACCCCTTGCTTCTCAAGAATAGCTTAACGTTTCTAGTCAAAATTTCCCCTGAAAAGTCCCAGGTAGAAATTAAGCCAAAGTAAAAATGTGCAATGCTATAAGCAACTGAAACTTCTATTCAGAGAAGTGTCAGGACACAGTAACTGTACACAGGTCCTGCTAGTCTCAACAGCCATCATGATAAGCTGTCAGCTATTACCTGCAATTCCCAAGCACCAAACCCTAGCCAAACCCAGGGCAAAATGTTACCTGTTCACTCCTTATAATGGAAGGAGGAATGGAGAAGTAGTATCCAGCTTTCACCCCTTCCATTGCTACAGATGGCTTCCCATCAAATGCATGGAGCAACACCTTTGTAGCACCTCGGAGAAACACAGCAAACCAAATCATTAGCAGGGTTACAGCAGGGCTGCCATGCCACCTTCCAATGAGACCTTGGTCCCATAAAGAAGGAATACAGAACCTCTGCACTATTGCTCCCAAGTTTCACATACACAAACTGATGCGAGGACATGGCACTACTGAAGAAATTCTATTGACAAAAGCCATGACAGAGAGAATGCATTAAAAACATACCTTGTTCCTTCAAGAGATTAATGGTTGGTCTTCCAGCTGAGCGGGAATGAACATTTCTGCACAGCAAGGAGAGGTCTGGCATTAGGAAATTCAGCCAAATACTGGGTTTTTGCAAACACAAACTAACAGCAGCTTGGGATGAAAATACTTTATCTGTACTATACCTTTTATCAGGAAAAAAATCATTTTAGCTACAGTGAAGATATAGCAATAAAACAGCAAGGACAGGACACAGGAGACTGTACAGAAGTGCAAACATAGGGAGAATTCTATAACTAAATCTCAAACTGGAGACTGACAGGGCACTAATGCCAGTTTAATCCATGGAAGAAAAGTTCTGTGGGTGCTTAGTAACTATAAATCCTGGGAAGTATTTCCACATGTTACTGAGATCTGGCAAATTCTCCTACTAGTATAAACAAAACCTACAAAGGCAAATCCAGTCTTCTTGCTAGCTCAATCTGCTTGATCAAAACCTGTCTTTGTCCTTCCTTCTCTTCATCGGTGCTGGCAAATCTGGGAGTGAAATCTAGTCCAACCTACAGGATAAGAAGAGGAAAAATTTTACAGACCTAACACTTAACAAAATAACAGTATATACAGGCAAGAAACGTTTCAAAACTGCAAAGCGTTTCAAAATATATGTACACACTACAAACAGCAATTAAAATGAGCTCAGCTGTAGCTTAACTTGGAAAGGAATCCATTCTCAGTCATAAGCTTTTCAGCTATGAAAGCATTTGTGGGCAGATAGTTACTAACTAGGGTATCAAACATTTTAACCTGCAACTGTTTTCCTGGGGTTGTAGTCCACTGAATATTCTTTCAGATTAATTTCCGACCTGAACCCAGAGCTTTAGTCCAATCTCTAGCCAAAATTACCTGTTAATTCTGTACTTTTTTGATCTAAACATGGTCAGGCAAAATTTAAAGGCTCCCAAAGTAGCCCCATTCACAGTTACACCAACCAAAGTCCTTCACATGCAGATTTAGCTACAAAGCTCTGCCAGTAACTGTTTTCTACAGCCAGTGCAAAATGAGACACACTAAGAGAGGCAGACTCTACCCTAAAGCTTTTAAGCCTCAATTCCTTTACAAACAAATGTAAGACAGGAGACAACACAAGGACACAGACAGATGAGGGATCAAATAAATGAAATCTACAAGTCAGCGAGGTGTACTGAAATCACAGCTTAGTCTGACTGCCAGAGAAGGCAGGAAGGATATGCCTTCTGTATAAGATGATACAGTATAACTATGCAATCTTCCTACTATTCCACCAGCATAACTTCCACCTATTTTCTAACCCTGATAATGAGGGAAAAGAAAGAATCAGGCCAAACTGAAGGAGAGCACATTAAGAGAATTACAAATCAGACTTAGCACTTGTTCAGACTGACAGCAATACTTACTGCATACACAAAAACAAGCATTCACTAAGTTTCTGTAATCTTGGTGACAGCTGCTGCTGAAGAGATTTAAACAAGTGATGGAATTCTACTCACTTCTCCGATCCCCACCAATCTGTCTTTGTAGAGCTCTATGAGTGGCAATGCAGCATCCAGATCCTGCAAGAGCAAGCTGAAGATGCAACCCTCACTGCCCTTACCAGGTGGAAGGTTTATGAGCCCAGCACTACAATTAAACTGGAGTTTCCTTCATTGTTCCTAAATTCTGTACTTTAAAGTTGCTGTTACTGTGAGTCGTGTGATCGGATTTTATAAACCTGCAAGATTTACCTCGTTTACTTAATAACCCTTTCATTATTCAATTTCAAATTGAAGGAGGGGAAGTTTAGGTTAGATATTAGAAAAAGGTTTTTTCCCGTGAGGGTGGTGAGACACTGGAACAGGTTGCCCAGGGAGGTAGTAGATGCCACAACCGTGGCAGTGTTCAAAGTGAGGTTGGACGAGGCCTTGAGCAACCTGGTCTGGTGGGAGACTAGACATGGCAGGGTGGGTTGGGACTAGATGATCTGTAAGGTCCATTCCAACCCCTAAAATTCTATGATTCTATGAAATTCCATGATATATACACCTATATAAACACACATACATATATATATAATAGCCTTATTTTAATACTCTTATTTCCAGTTATCTTTTCACAGTAACTGAAGAGGTAATTAAAACAAGGCCCATAAAAACCCTGGTAACATTAAATGGCTGCAGACAGATCCCTAAGTTTTTCAGGCTAAGGCCACAAACAGTTGCCTTCCCATGGTAATAAAAGGGCCATCTGCAAATGCTGTTTGCTGTAAGCAAAGAGCTCGCTTGGGGTTTCATGAAACTGTTTTTCTGCAGTTAATATGGCCAGATGACTCCAGTGAACAAATGGATGTGCTGAGAGACCCTGGGATTTGGTCCGCTGGGTCTCCTGCATTACTGAGCACAGAAAAATCACTGTGTAAGACCTGAAGGTAAATCAGGCAGACTGGAGCATGCTGTCATCCGTCCTGAGAATTCCCAGTAGGACTTCATAGCCCATTCTTTACCTTCAAAGTAACACTGCGCTGCTCCTCTGGGGAGACCTCTTGAACAGGGTGAACCCCCAGGCATGGCAAGACGAACCCTGGGAATCTAGTCACGCAATAGAGAAAAGTGTGAGACGACGGAGAAAGTAAGTTTAAAGTCAAAAAGCAGGGCCAGGCTGGCCAAGGGGCAGGAGGTCAGCACATCCCCCAACCAAAAGAGTCAGTGTTGAACAGTGTGGTCAGCAGGACCAGG
>NW_008681476.1:292-60064 GCF_000695815.1 Acanthisitta chloris | reverse complement strand
GGGGTGGGGGAAAGCAAGACCACTAGCTTAGGAAAACAAAGAAGGTTTACAGAAGTGAATGTTGTTCTACCTGAACTTAGTAATGAGGGATGCCATCAAAAATTAACAAGCAGCCTGTAAACAGCACCGTGTAAGACACGGTGTTGAGCATTGAGTGAGTGTGCAGTGGGCTGCTAAGTGCCCACGTTGCTTTTATTGGCTTTCAAACTGAGGGGATGTTTTTCCTGACATTATTTGGTCCTGCTCCCAGTGCTATTCAGTATTCCCATTCATGTTTGGTGTAGTAGTACAAGAAGAGTACAACTCAGAAGGTATGGCTCAGAAATACTGGGAAGGAGCTGCAAGGGCTGATGCTGACAGCAGCAGAAACAGTGGTGCTGAAATGACCCAGGAGAATCGGTGAGGTGAAACTCAGTAACTAACATATAAGGTGCTATGTTTAAGAGGGAGAAACTAGATTGTTCCAGAGCTGCAACTGCCCTGCATGTGCTTCACCCAAGTTAAGCCAAGTTCTTATGTGGGTACAGCCTGTACCAAGCATGTGCCCTGTGAAAACAGACTCAGTACTTTGGAGCCAAGAGCCCAAATTGAGGTGAATACATCAAAGGAAACCTACCCTCGCTGGCTACAGGAGCTGTAGCATTCCCTCTCTGTGAAATACCCTTTATCCACTGTTGTGCACAGATGTGGAGCAGAGCAGACACCTTTCCCTGGGCATAGTCTGCTTTAAAATGCCACAGCTGCTCATCCACTCAGGAGGAGGATGGCAAACCATATGCAGTGGTTATAGACAGACCTCTGGGAAGGCTTTTCTCTCCAAACTAAGAGGAATCTTTTCTGCTAGCAGGGCTTTTGCTGTTCTTTTGGCAGTTTCAGCTGGATATAGAAAATCCAGCCCAGCTGCGGACTTTAAGAAATTGTTTTAGGACAAGACCTGTCAGGAGGAATGAGGCATTTTGATGGCGAGTCGCTTATGCTGTGACTGTCACATGTGCACAGGAGAGGCTATGTTTGTCTTTGTGCCTGCTGTCCTTTCTGTATCTGAAAAAAGCAAGAGCTAGTGCAGTGTTTTCCTTTGGCCATTCAGCATTGAGTGTACCAATAATAGCACAGTCACATAGTCAGAGTTTAGGGGAAGGTACTGTGTCCTCTTCACAAGGGACAAGGCCCTAGCGTGCTGAGGACAGTGCTGCTACTCACATAATGAACAGAATGTGGTTGTCCTCAGCACATTTCTCCAGTTGCCTTTGCTCATGGCATGCAGCTTTGGCGCCCTTGGTACCTGTCTGTGGTATGGGAATGTAAATGTGAAAGGCAGGTCGGAATTCATATGCAAAAGCTTCGTCTAGTTTAAGAGGAAAGGTCAGAACAAGTTTCTTTAACCTGCAAGAGAGTGGTGGGGTGAGGGACAAACAGGGCCTCTCTTGCTCATTTCTATTCTAGCTCTAGCCCATGGTACTAGGTAAGTGGGTCTAGTTGTAATGCAACTCTAGAATTAAGACACCTGAAATCAAGGAGAGGTTGAAGAAAAGCTTTTGGAAGACAGGATGAGATGCCTTCAGACTTCACAAGTTAGATAGGTTCATGTGATGTAATCGATTGCATTGCAGGGAGTGCCTTGGGAAGCCTCATTGCTCTTGAATTTTGCAGTGAACAGACCCCCAAACCCTATAGATAGCCACAAAAATCCACATTTTCCTGACTCACAGGACACCCAACCTGTAGTGCATGCCTGGGGACAGGACACATTGCCCAGACCAATAAAGGAAAGGAAGTTATATTGGAGGATGGTAGGGCCAATTTCTCTGCTCAAAACTTGACCAACATCCATGCTGCTCAAGGACTGCCAGGCTTAGCAAATCTGCAGAGCCAAGTCTATATGCAGGTGTGAGTGAAGCCAAGTGATGGAAGTTCACCCAGTCAGAGACTTTTGCCACCATATTTCTTCAGTGGATCTTCACTCGCCACAGGTTTTTTTTTTAATTTCTCTGTCCACTCTCAGGTTTTCATCCCTGTTTTCTATATATCTCCCATTTGTTCCCTCCCTGTGTAGTTTCTTCTTTTTAAAAGCCTGCTGCAAATCCAACAGCCCTCAAGTTCATGTTGAACTTCTGAACCTACCCTGTTCAAGTGGGTGCTAAATTAGGCAGGACAAGTCAAGCCAGCTCTAAATCTGATGATAGCAATTGTGGTTTTGGAAAATAATTGACAAACATTCTGCATTTAGAAAAGCTTGTCTAAGGGAGAGAGAATGCTTGTATTCTGCAACCCTGGTCTGCAGAGCACCAGTGTTCAAGTAGGACATTTTAATAACATCCTTCATGGACAAGTGTTTTGCTTGGAACCCTTTTTTCCTCCCTCCACTCAGACAATTGTCAGCAAAGGGACTCACAGGGAACAAAATGGAATTACATCTATTCAGAAAATTAGAACAGCCTGCGTTTCTTTCTTTCTGTGCTGAATTCATTACTAGCGGGGCTATAATCTGCATTTTTTTGCCTGAAGCACACTCCCACTCTTACCTCTTCATGGCAGTGCTGCTATTCTCACAGATAAACAGGTCCTCCCTGAATGGATTATAGCTCTCAGCCAAAGGCAGGCTGATGACAAGGGAAAAACAAACAAATGCATTCCCAGGGCCTGATCCAGCTCTGGTAAGAAACTAGAGACACTCGCAAATTTCAGTAGAGTTTCTATCCAGCCTTTAACACCTCCTTCGCTGATGACTAATTGCACAGGGCCCAGGAAATTTGTGTTGTAAGGACTCAGCATTAAGTACCTTGTGTCTTTCCATCATCTGCCAGGTAGCTTAGGGGGATCGAGCCCATGGTTGCCCCCCACAGCTGCACTACAAACCAGATTCAATTGAACTTGGACACGTTTGCTTTCCATGTGACATGATTCCTTGGTTTTATGAAGCTATGAGTTCCTATGTGGACAAACTGATGAAAGGCAGGACCCAAAATTACCAAAGGCAGTTCCTGAAGGAAGCAGGGTACCAAGAGGTGACACTGAATGAGCCAAGATTGACATTATATTCACTCTCCAAGAAAAGGAAAGTGAGTAAAATAAGTAAATGAGGCGCAACTGAATGAAAAATAATCCAGAAATTTGTATGTTGAGATAGGAAGGTACTAGGGAGGGGACAAGAAAGATCTAAATTGAATGACCAGGAAATCTTCGTAGTTTTGAGGTGGAAATAGTCCTCTGAGATGAGACTGCTCCCCCAGCCCTGGCACGAGGGCACGCCTGCCTTCTGCTCCCTCACCAGTGGATCTGTCGCTCCTCTGCTGGTGGTACGTCCTTCCATCCTGGCTCTTTAACCAGCTAGGTTCTTTTTATTTTTCCCACTCAAGCCTTGTGTGCTGCTGCAGCCGGGGACCAGTGCTTTCAGTAGTAATAGGCTCACTACTGCTTTGAATTAGGAGGACTTTTATCAGCCCACTGTTCCTGTAATTTGCCGTGGTTTAGAGTGATAATGAGGATTTGGGTATGTAAAGAAACCCTAAAGTACACATGGAAATCAACACAAGGGAGTGCTGCTCTGAGCCTTGGGCATTAGTGACTATGAATGGGTGAGTGAGTGCTTAGCACAGGAAACCAAAACAGGAGAGACAAAAGCCACACATAATCTTCCCGGGCTGAGAAATGCTGTTTATCTTATTTGTTTAAATGACTGGAGAACAGAAAGCTTTTCTTTCCTTTTGTTGCTCTGTAGCTGTGTTACAGTTTAGCCTTAGCTGTGCGCAGTTGCTTGCATGACTTTGGCAAGGAAGTCTTCCTGGGCTGGTCCAGTATGGGACTGGGAGGTGGTCTGGGGAGTCCAGGAACCATGGGCATGAGTCCATCGCCCTGCCACAGAAACCAAAAGAATCGAAGTCTCCTTTCAGTCTTATTATGTCTCTAGAACCACAAATAAAAAGCAAGGGGAGGGGAAGTTCTTTAAGATTAATGTTCTTTTTCGGTAAAAAAATGTGAAATACTTCCTTGCCGGGGATAGTTTCTAGCAACAAACATAAACTGCGGTCACAAATACTCCTGCTGGTGGATATGTGCCTGTTATAAGTGGACAGTGGCATAACTGCACGTGCAAGTGAGGTGGAAGTGCACTGGTTTGCTACCAGATTCCATAGCAGTGCAAATCGTTTGTAGCATTCTTGGCACTCAATTAGTGCTCCCATCTACAATTTCAGAAGCTTCATTCTAAGGTGGGGGGAGGAAATACATCAGGCCTGTTATTTCTGCTGGCAGTGCTGGTACTAAAAATAACTATGTGAATGACATTGTGGAAACTGTTTTTGAGTTTGTCAATAGATAAATTTTGACTGGACAGCAGGAAATATTTCTAAGGATAAAATCTGTTATGCTATGGATTATTATTCCTGAAGAAGAGGTGAAAGCCTCATTGCCTGGAAGCTTCTAAAGGAAGGATTTAGGAATGAAGACGAGGGAACAATCTGGCATCATGCTCTGATATTCTGAGGGATTTAGGGGTCCCAGAGAGGTATCAGTGAAGAACAACAGTAGAATTCTCACTTCCATCAGCCAGATGAAGCAGCCCCATGGCTGATCTGGTTCCTGGAGTTTGCAGTGGCAGTCTGGAGCTCCAGTGCCCAGGTTTCCCCCTCAGAGGGCCAAATCCTGACTGCTTT
This sequence comes from Acanthisitta chloris, assembly GCF_000695815.1. Taxonomy (NCBI): domain Eukaryota; kingdom Metazoa; phylum Chordata; class Aves; order Passeriformes; family Acanthisittidae; genus Acanthisitta; species Acanthisitta chloris. The sequence goes on along the minus strand of NW_008681476.1, from coordinate 55,412 downwards.
CAGGTGTGCCTGCTGCCACATGTTTACTGGCAGGAGCTGATGTGGCCACAACACCCCCAGGCCAGCAGCTTGGTTGGGCTGCAGTGGTGTTGCATGAGCTGCTGCAAAGATGGACCAGGTAACTCGTCCTGCCCACAAGAGGTGCTCCTGGCTGGTCTGGAGGTGTCTGGACAGATATGTCTGCTCTGCAACCCTTGAAAGGGACAGCACCTCCACGCTGAGGTCCTGTATGGCTCAGCCTCCAGGGTGTGAGCTGTGGGATGGGGGCCCCTCAGGACATCACAGCCTGCATCTTCAAGACTTCCCTCTCGCTGTGATTTGGTCCCAGGAGGGCATGTTGGAGTGGGTTCAGCATGTGCCACTTTGCAGAAGTCCCCAAGAGGCCAGGGCACTGAGGGAAGAGAGCAGCTGTGCCCCATCCATACCTGATCCTGGAGATGCTTGCAAAATGGTTTTCCCAGCAGACCTCTGGTTCATCAGTTTCACTCCCATCTTCCCCATTCCTTTGCCCCTTTCTCAGTCTCTTGTTTGGGCGTTAGTTGGGATAAATGTAATTTCCATCTCCAGTTCTGAAGCAGAGAGAGCTGTGGCAATCCTTCCCAAGCAGGGATGGACTCATCCACCCTGCCTGCCCTCCCCAGCCCTGCCTGCACCCTGCCAGGGCAGCGAGCAGCATTCAGTGTGAGTTACTCCATTTAACGTTATCAATTGATTGGTTAATGAGCCACTTGTTTGCCGTAGGTTACTCAGCACTATTGCCTCTGCTTATAGATTAGGTGTTCCTTTTTATCATGCATTTCCCCGTATCCTGTAGGTTGTAAATCACTTATATGGGCATTAGTAAGGTACAAGCATCTTGTTTAAAGGGTACACTGCCAGGGCTGTTAGATGCTAAATCAGCACTCCCTTACCCGGGTTTCCCAAGTTTAGATCGTCATTGGTATTTGTTTTCTTTTCTTCCCATCAACATTCCCCAAAGGTCAGAGTTGCTTCCAGCACATCTTCCCCAACCTCACCGTAGCAAAGCTAGGAGCTCTTCCTCTTCATGGGGCTGCAGGTGAAGGGAGAGAAGCACTGACAGCGAGGAGAGGGAAGGTCTGCTCTGTTTGGAAAACTCAAAAGCTTTGAGAAACTAATGAGTTGTCCAAGCTTTCCTAGATGCTTTTTTGAAAAACAGAAGCCTACCCCATCAAAATGGTGCATCATCCAGATGCCAGCTGTGCACCCACTATGTGGGTGGGAAGAGAGACTCAAAAGAAGTCTACGCTAATTAAACCTAAGCCTCTATGAATCCAATCAAACCTCTCCAGAAGGCAGGAATCTTTTACACTGGGGACAGTTAAATAATAGTAGAGATAAGCTTAAACTCTGATGATCAGATGTGGAATAAATTTATTCCGAGGCAGATTTACCGTATCTAGCTGGATGTTTTATAAGATGGCTCAGACAGTCGCTATGAACTGCCATGTGTCTTCTTCTCGGATACTCTTGGGAAAGACAGGCAAATCTGTAAATTAAATCAATAAGGAAAATCTCAATTGAGGACATGGGGGATGACAAAGACTGATAAAATCAGTAGGAGGAACATACTCATTTTCTGATGTTTGCGACAGCGGTTGCTTTCCAGCATAATGGGCAAACACATCTACACATCCATTTAAATGTGGCTCTGCTCTCAGTTACTGTGTCTACGTGGAAAGCCAGTAGTGGCTGAACCAGAACGAGTCCACACACCCAGGAGCAGCTGCTTGCACCATGGCACTTGCTGCTCCTGTGCGGTCTGGTGGGCAGCAGGCAGTGCTGCTACAAGAGGGACTGGGGAGGAGGTGCCAGGTGTGCTCTCCACAGCTGTCCCCAGGGGCTCACTTCCCAGCAGTCTGCCTTGGTTCTTGGTAGTGCAGTGCTCCTGGGGCTCCCATTAACAGAGAATGGGCCTGGGAAGGAGAATTAAGTGCCAGCCTGGCTCTAAGCCAAGCTTTCAGATGGAAGAGAGTGTCTGGCCAGGGTACCCCAGATACTTGATTCTTGATCACTCCTTGCTCTGCTGGCAGGAGCTGCTGTGCCAAGAGCTGACATGAAGCTCTAGGAAAGCGCAGGGACCCGTGCCTCACCCAGTGAGCATGTGGGAGGTGTGCCTGGAGGACAAGGGCACCCCACAGTTCCCATCAGAGTGGCTGTGTCACCCAGAGAGGCAAGAGAGCTCCTCTGCTTTCTGCCAGTGACCAGAACCCTGGTCTGCTGATTCTATAGAAACTCTCCCGGCCAGAGCCCTGTCCTTCCCTCCCGCTGCCACCGGGAGGTCACAGGACAGCTCTTGGATCTGGTTACAAAGCGCCAGCTCACTCTGCAGAGCAAGGACAGATGATTATTTGTGGTCTCTTGGCAGTGGGTGCATTCACTGTGGCATAGGTTTGTATTCTTCCACTACTGGCGCCACCCTGCCTCCCAGTTCCACCCAGTGCCCCAGCAGCCTCCCAGGGAGGCACACTGACTGGCTGTCCCAGCTCAGAGAGAGGTGCACAGAGAGACACACGGAGGGGTCCCAGAGGAGAGCCCTTGGTATTCTCTGTGCTAGAAAATGCCATGAGACACTGAGGATGCCCAAGGTCTTCAGATCCTTTGTCAAACAGCATTGTATTGTAATAGCTTGTCTGAAAAGCTTGGGGAAGCTCTGGGAAAAACTGTTACTTCATCTTTCTCAGGACAGTTTTAGATGGGAGACTCAGAGATTAGGCAGGGCCCTCCCCTGTTGGCACAGGTAAGGTACCTCTCTGGATGCGTGTGCTGAGTTAGACTAGTCAAGGCCTTGTCCCCTAACGTTATTTTCTAAACATCAGCTACATTTCAGAACCCCTGAAGGGTTAACATTATTTGAATCCTTGTGTCAGGGAAAGCTGTAAAAGCTGTGCATTTGACTTCCCTTTGGATAACCTGTTCTCTGAGTACAAGTGTAGAAGTTATGATTTGAATATATCCAAATGCATGTAATTAATCACAAGTGCAACATACCTCCTTCCTGCTGTGAAACCTTATTAGCAGTGTGGGCAGAATCTTAAAATACCATATCTGCCACGTTTCAGCTCAAAGTCTTCAGCTTGAAAAGGCTCAATGCAGTGAGCAAACCTGAGCAACCAGGCTGGGAGAGCTCAGAGTCATCACCTGGCATTACTGAGCACAGCCTAAAGCAAGCTCTCACCACCTTCATGTGGGGACATGTCTACCCCTGCTCTATCAGATCCATTCTTCAGCTGTAGGCAGAGATTTTTGTGGGGCTCCAATAAGTACAGACAGCAGAAACTTTACAGCCCCATTGCCAGAAACAGCATGGCTAGACAGGTAAGGTTTGGTGGTGTTTGTTCAGGAGCATCAAAGGCCAAACTGCTGTTCCTCCACCCAGGACTTTTGTCACATCTACACCAGAGGTCCTCATTTAAAATGCAAAATTTTCCATCAGTGGAGGATCCATTGCAGTCTTCAGGGATTTTTCCCTCAGTCAGATACTCTCCCTTGGACTGTGATCTGTGGGGCGTGGTGCTTGATTATATCCTCCAACAGAAAGACAGCACATTGCAGAACTGGGAGCACCATGACTCAAAGATCTCAGAGCTGAGATTAGTGGAGGCTAATGTCAGCTTGGCAGCACACCCAGGGGCTTGTGGCAAGCACACTGCTCAGAGATGGAGTCCCTGAGCTGTAATCGTGCCAGGGAGGATGGACAGGATACAAGGAATGGCATAATCGCTCTTTCCAGAATTGATTCTTTCTCAGCTTAACATGTTAAAACATCAAAAGTACTAAAAAACCCCCATCTGCCACCAGACCTAATCAAACACATCAATTATTGCTTCAGAAAGACAGTTGCTGCTAGATTTGATATCCCAAAAAAAGCAAAGCAGCTTTAAAGCATCTTTTTATTTTAGCTGAGTGTTTTCATGATGGCACACAATTCCTAATGAGTGCTAATACAGCTAGGACACACAGAAAAATATGTCGCTTGTGCAAAGATCAGCTCTAGACACAGGAGAGGAATTCCAAATCTCAATGGATTTCAGTAGAATGGAGGGCTTTGGGACCCAAATTTGTCACATGAGGGCAAGGAACCAGGTACATTCTACCAAAACCTTGCTTTGATGCACTGAGAGAGTCATGCACTCACCCTTGATGTCTGGGTAAAATACACAGGATTGCTCTGCTCTTATCGTGGGATTTGACAGTAGTACTGGATGAGGATGAAATTCACAGGGTGATGAAGAGGCTGTGCATGTCCCTTGTTTTCTCTATTGTCCACAGAATATTCGGTTATGGAGTGCAACATCTGAAAAGGTTTTGAAAGGCAAAGTCACCTTCCAGCTATCAAAACACTTCAGATGAGGCAGATGGGAAACCAAAAATATTATTTAGGCTTGGGCAGTAAAACTGACATTGAACCCATTTGCCTCATTTTTCAGGCTTTGATGATAGTTAATGACAGCTTACAGAAGTTGTAAGTGATCTAAAAAAGCCATAAAAAGCTGCTTTGTGTCCTTGTTCAGGGGATGAATTTAACAAAACCATTACGGGGCTTTAAAACACTGTTTTGACTTTCTAGAACCAGCTGTGGGATGATCCAGCTGCAGTTGGATCCCCCTTGCATCTAAGAGAACATTTAAGAGGATTAATCCCAATAATTTTAATTCAACAAAATGACCTTATGTAACATTACTGAGGAATTAATGAGAATTCTCTCATGTGGGTCATCACTGGCCCAGTGGATTTTTTTTCGTGAGGGATCTCATTGGTCTCAGGCAGAATGTGGACAAAGTAGATTGACTATGTAACACGTTGCATGGGATGAGAAGATAAGTCACTTGGAGCAGGAACCCTTTTTCCTTTGCTGAATTATTATTTGGGAATGCACAAAAAATGCAGCTGTCAGCCTCCACTGGTGCTATTTGAAACCCTTTTGGCTCCGAGGCTTTTTCCACAGAAAAATGCAATCTCATCTAATGCAAATGCTGCTGCAGGAATCTGTGTAGTCCAGCTGTCTTTTTTTAATTGAAAAAAATCCCGATCTAATTGTTTTTCACTGTATTTCTTTGCTGTTCTTACTGAGCAGAGCAGGATGCATATTAAAGCTAATTAGGTGCATGTAGGGTATTCAGTGTTTGATCTTAGTATTAAAGGCCCCAGGAGAGGGCACATTATCAAAGTTAACCAACTGCAAATTTAGTAAAACCAAACTATGCCAGTGGCCTGACATTGCATAAAACCCAAGTCTGTGCTGCTCCTGGCTTGGTGCAGGACGTGGGGGTCTGGGCCAGCCTCTGCCTGCACCCCTTGTGCCCTCTGCTTCCCATCTGGGCAGATTTGCCTCTTGGGAGCATAAGAAACTGATCTGGGGCAGCAAAAAGAGGGTCTATGTATTGCTTCTGTATCAGCAAGTGCAATGGATTTTTCTTCCCCTGACTGCCATCCCCTGTACTGCCATCCTCTATTTCTGTGCTGTAGGGGAGAGGTCTGAGGTTTGGGTTTGGGACTGAGACAGGCACTGAATCCCTGCAGTTCCATGCTGGGGGTCACGTCCTGAGCCTGTGTGCATCAGTGTACCTCTGCCTCCCAGCCCACAGCCTGACCCTCACCACAATCAGCAGCTGCTGAGAAACGATTTGCTCATTTATGTTGTCGTTAGCACTTGGGAGCAGAGTAGTGTGTCTGGGCCCCAGGACTCCTCTGGGGACCGGTGGCCAGTGATCCCTGCAGGGAAGAAACCTGTCACTTAGGTGACTCAGATGAGTCTGACCAAGCACGGGTATGGTTGACTCTGTACACAATTAGGCTTGGTGTGAGTAAGGCGTGAGACAAGATGAAATGGGCTCAAGTTGAAGCAAGAGGGGTTTAGAACTGGATATTGGGAGGGAATGAAGGGCTTGTCAAGCACTGGAACAGGCTGCCCAGGGAAGTGGTGGAGTCACCATCCCTGGATGTGTTTAAAAGATGTGTAGATGTAGATGTGACACTGAAGGACCTGGTTTATTGGTGAACTTGGCAGTGCTGGGGTAACAGTTGGACTTAATGATCTCAGAGGTGTTTTCCAATCTAAACAATTCTGTGATTTACCTGACTTTGTCTTGTTAAATTTCAAAGGATGACTATGTCCTTACTGAGCTGGGTAGAGTACTAGCACAGTAGCTGGCTTTGCTCTGCCTGCTCAGCCTTGCCTTCTTTTGAAATATCAGAACTGGTGTCTTTCACTCATCAGCAGTAATTAATTACTTGCAGGATGCAGTAGACTGTTTACACTCTTAAATTTGTTTTATACACACACTTAAAAACAAAGTGTTTCACTCCACTGCTTCCTGCTGGAATATGTAAATGCTGAAAGAGTCCTCATGGAGCAGAGATGGGAAGGGTCATTAATGCATCCCAAATGTGGGGTGCAAAAGCCAACCCAGCACCCCAGTCTGATGAAGGACACATGGCAGGGAACTCAGCATGCAGTCTAGGAAATCATCTCCCCTCTCAACTGCAGCATTCAAGCAAAGCAAGGATCACCCCTCAAGACTGCCCAAAGCCAAAATTAGGCATTGATGTAGAACTCAATTAAAAAATAATAATAATTAAAAGGAGACTGAGAGCTGCTTCCAGAAAGCCACAGGGCTGCACGGACACAGTGTCACGTTGGGAGTGCACTTTAGTGCACTTGCTTCTGGTTTAGTCTGTATTAAACCAGAAATGAAGAGTATTCTGCATATATTTTATGCACTTGAACCCAAGCTGAATTCAAAGGTTTTGGGGACGATGCAGTATCTGGCCCCTACCCATCTGGAAGCTAATCATTGTTAGTTCAATATCTGCTCATCTATAGGAAAAAATAAGATGGTAGCAATGCCTGTTCTGAACAGACAGAAGAGTTTCTTACAACATCACTTTCAAGCTTTTTGGCCAGCAGTTAAGGTGCAAAAGCACATGCCTGACTTTAAAGAGATGCCATGAAGGCATCAGAGTGACTTACAGGCATTAGGCACCAATTTAACTGCCTTGGAGGAGTAAGAATGCTCCTGCCTTGTACAGGTCCATGAAACTTCTGCAACTGATTTGAATAAACTTAGCCATTTCCAGGGCTGTAGGTTTTGGCATCATTTCAGTCTCCTGATGGATTTGCTTATTTTTTAACATGAACCATCTGGTTAGCTAGAATAATATCTTTGCATGCAAGAAATACTTTGGTGGTAAGAATTCAGTTTTGTGTGACCCAAAGGTATTTCCTCCAGAAAGGAGTTTTTCCCCAGCTGGGAGTCTATCACAGGGTTCCATCAGGATTTCTTGGATCAGTGTTAAAAGTCCAGGTTGAAAAAATGATGCTTTTTAAAATGAGCTCCATTTGCAGTTTTTAGATGACCCTGACTAAGGAAGCTGTTTTTCTTTTCAAAACAACAGGCATGTAGGCAAACAGTCATCTTAATCTCCATCTCAGGGAATTTCTTGTGGGAATAGGAGGTAAAACATATCGTTCAAGTGCAGCCAGGGGGAAGAAGAATGAGAGTTTAGAGAGATTTGCACCCTGTCATGGAGGTCTGAACTGTGCTTTTGCAGTCTTTGAAACACAAGGTCATGGGCATCTGCGTTGATTTAGTTTAACATAATCCAGGAGTTTTTAATCGCATTTCAGGCTATTAAATGAGTGAGAAGAGAATCACTGGAATTTAGCTTCATAACTCCCCTGTAAACAAAGTTTTAAACCTCATATCAAGATAAAAATAAATTTAAAGTAGCTGATTACTTCCAGCATAAGATTTTCCATTAGAATTTGATCATCCTCCTTACTACATATTAAAGTCAGATTTTCGCATTATTTTTCCCCATTTGCAAACAAAGATTGCAGAGTTTTTTTCAGAACTAGATTTTTTTCTTTTGACTCAAGCTCTGCCCAGCCCCACCAGAATAACCTGCCTGGTTCTTGGTGGGGAACAGGAGAGATTGTTTTTGAAAGATGAAGAGTGGAAGACAGAGGGAAATAATCAGAAAAGTCTGCTGAACAAAAATAGATTTGTATGTCTCTTCATTCCAAGATTCTTCATGTAAGACCCCTCAACAGCCCAAGCAAAACTGCATCCAGTGGGCAAATGCTCAGTTGTCCCTTTCATACCACCTCCCTTCTGCCATGGCCCAAGTCCTCCTGCCTTTTAAGCAGCACTTTACACCCATCACCATCATCTCACACACTTTGCATTGTCTGGGACGTTTTCCCTGCCCCTGGTGTTGTGTGGACTTCGAGCACTCAGGAGACTTGAGCTTTCCTGATGTGGAAGGGGATGCTGCAGGGGAGCACACAGCCACCTTGGCTGAAGGGGAGTCACGCTGGGTGAGTGCCACTGCCAGCCCAAAACAGCTCAGTGTCCTAGAGCCCCAAGAGCTGGGACTCATTGCTGAGGCACAAGTCTGTAGGAAAGCTGTGCAATGACCTCTAAGTATCTTAATTTCTCCAGGTGAAGGTGAGGAGCAGGACTGCTCTTATGGGAACTGGACCGTTCATTTGTAAGGTATTTGCTTGTGATACACTTCAAGTGTGATAGTCTCCTGGTGATTTCTTGCCTGGTTTTATTCAAGCAAATCACTGTAATTGTAGGGATGTGCATTGATATGGGAAAACTTCATTCAGCTGGAAACATCTCGCTGATTGAAAGTAAATCACCTTAGGTAAAACAGAAACAGTATGGGATTTATTTTCTCTGGTAGGCAGTTGGAAGTCTCTACGTGTTTCTTTCACAGTGGTGCAGACAGTTTGAAGCCACACAAAGTTCCTTGAATTTTGCAGGAAATATTTTGAAGGCATTGGCTTGTGGTTTTGGAGTGATGACACAGGGTGGGAAACGAGGCAGGGCTGTGTTAGGACAGGAGAACCTGCATGCAAAGCTCTGAAAGAGATGGAGGATGCTGAACACTGGAAGCAAAATGGGGCACAGGGGTGTCCACAAGTTCCACTGCTGAGCATGCCATCACCCTCCTTCCGGCACAAGAAGAACAAGTTCAGTATGATTAAATATCTACAGATCAGCCATGTTTAAGGAACTTAGTACATACTTACAGGCGCCGTCTCAGAAATACAAACACTTCTCCTTGAGAGCTCTTGGAGGGCAGGTGAGGCACCAGAAGTGAGGAAAAAAATGTAAACATGGTGTCTATCTCTAAATGTAGAGGGAGAAAAGAGGAGTAAGAATTATAGACCAGTCAACTTCTAGAAGCTTTCAAGAGAATTGAACTATCAATCAAACAATGTGCAAGCACCTAGGAGATAAAAAGGGAGATGAGTGACATCCAGCATGGATTATACAAAAATGAGGCATGTTAAACTAATCTCATTTGATTTCTCAGCAGAAGTAGGAGAGGAATAGTTTGTGCCATATCTAGATTTTGGGAAGGGTTTGACATGGTCCTGCAGGATTTTTAGAAAGTGACCTGGAAAAATAGTCCAGATAAAACTACTTCAGGTCTTACACAAAAAAGGATGAGTAGCACAACTCATTCGCAAAGAACACTGTTATTGGTGGCTCATGGTCAGAGCAGAGGATTCTGTCAGCCAGGACTCCACTGGGGCCTGGGACAGTTTCCTTCAAAATTTTCATCCATGAATAATGGATGAAAATACAACATTACCCCTGGCAGTGATGCGGAGCTGGGAGAGGTGCTTCAGCACATCAGAGAATAAGCTTTACAGCTTCCAATGATCTTGGCAGGTTAGAGAAATGAGGACTGGGTCTAGTCTGGGACACTGTGCCTCCAAGAGGACCTGCTGGGAGAAGGTGTATTAACTAAACCTGGCTCAGATTGGAAGGGCTGGAAGGAAAGTGCCAGAATAGCTCGGCTGGAACTGGCGTACGAGGACAATGAAGACTGTAGCCTCTGCTCCAGGAAGTTTTCAGGATGATGGATAAGTACTCCCCCCACGAGTGACCTGGGCAAACTGGCTCCTTGGTGGGATGAGTCTCCAGCTGAGATCCAGCCCTTCTGCACTGGAGCTGTGGTGGGCTTTGTTCAAACCCACTGTTTCACAACCGCTGGGGCAGTGCATGTCAGCAGGGACAGACGGCAAAATTATCTTTGGCTTCGCCTTTTTAATACATTGGTTTTGTAGTGAGAGGCTGAAGGCATGTAAGTGCTTTGTTGAATGGAAGCCAAAGCAAGCTGCTACGCCGAATGCACCCCCTGTTTCCAAGTATTTCATTTATTTTGTAATTAAGCAATAATCACTGAGGCACTGGGCACTTCTTCAGGTTTAATGACTTGCTGGGGGATGGCAGAAGGTCTGATCTGAGGTAGAACCATTTTCTCCAGCAAATACCTGCCTGTTACTGCCATTCTGAAATGAGTACAACAACATAACATGCCAACATATGGGCTTTGCTGTTAGTAGCTGAGGGATGGGGAGCAGGCATTAATGGGTATCTTAGGCAATCAGGTTGCTTCAGTTGTCTCTCACCATTCCATTCAGAGCACAGTGTTTCATTAGTCACTTGGTGAATGAAATGGCTTTTTAATTGCTCAGAATCACTTTTTAAAATTACAGCATTCTCCCCCCACTCCACAGCCCCCGGGGATCCTCTTAAATCCCTTTTCTTCCTGTGTCCTGGAGAGAGCCAGTTCTAGTGTGGCAAAGAGGAACTTGCCTGCAGCAGTTTCCTTTGTAGTTCAGACACAGGGAAAAATATAAGCCATTTAGAAAACAGAGGATTCACATTTTTTTAGTGCTGAAAACCCTGTGTTCCCATAATTTTCAGGTTGTTTAAGGAATAACCCACCCTGCTTAAACCCTTAAAGACTTCGCAGTCTTGACACGCTGCTCAGTTCTATTAGTTCCTACAGCTGTGTGGTTTGAATAGTCACAGCTCAGTACAGCACCCAGACCTCACTGCGTGTTGTGTCCTGCAGCACAGGCTCAAGCCGTGTCCCATAGCAATACATCTCCCAGGAGCAGTGTTGGAGCTTTAAATGTCCTCACAGTAAAGCACAATAGCAGGCAGGAAGGAAGGTGTATCCTAAACGGGTGAGTGGCAGCATGAACATTTCCAAAGGGCTGTGGAAAAAGCTGCTACAGGATTTGAGCCATCAGATCACCAAGGCAAGCAAATGGAGAAATATTTGTGGAAAACATATAGGACAATAAACCAGTTCACAGTGTCCTAGCAGGCTTTGGAATGGGAGTCAGTGGGGATTTGCTCACTCAAATATTAGGTAATGTGCTAACTGCATGATTGATTAATCCGTAGGTACTTCCTACAGCAAAACTTCAATACTGGCATCTGCAGTGCTGCTTTCAGTTGCCGTGGCTGCCTTCCCAGTGAGATTTCACACAGGAACAATCAGGGTGTTTTTTCTCCACACTCCTCCTGCCCCCTTTAAAAGTAACACTTTTGTGTCTGTGCTTTGAACGATGGCAGTGTGTTTTCCAGCCACAGTGTGTTCACTGAGGGATCCCAGAGCCACTCTCCATTGCTTAGTTCGTCCCCTTCAGCACAAGGCACCCTGTTACTCGATAGGGAACTTACTGGCTTGAAGTATTTAGAAATGAAAATGTCAGGCAGCAACTTCATGGCACAAGACCAGAGACGGTTTAAACTCTGAGGAAGACCAAAGCTCACCTCTTTCCCCATACAGTCCTCTTTGTCTTCTTAGTTCTCGAGCTGATGCCTGTCTGTGACATGCAGAAGCAAAGCCAGCCTGAGGTTTGGGCATCACTCTGATCTCCACCAGCACAGTCAATGACTGGACCAAACAAATTTCAGCAGCATCTTCTTGAGGCCGTTACACTGGGCCTTGTGCCTGTCCTCACCCCTTTCTTTTCACCCTGTAATATCTCCTTCTCTTAATTGCCTGAAAACTAACATTTAGTCCCACTTGCCCCAAAATCCAGCCCCGTACCAACCAACCAGACAGAATGGTTTAATAATAAAGAACCCTGGTAATGCTTTTGCTAACCACCCACCTGCCTCCCATGGGGCACTTTCTCTGCTGAGCTTCTTGCTGTTGTGCTCGTAGCTGGGAAGAACCGGCGCTGTACAGTCTCTCTTGAATTCAAACAGGATTGATGCAGATCCTTGTGCCTTGTGCCAGCCATAACTCTTCAGGTTTGACTGCAACTTCTGGCAAAGAACACATTTCCCAGAAGTTCAGCAACTTGTCTGAGTAACAGTAAATGATCCATGAGATCCAGTGCTGACACATAGCTCTGCTGCCCCCTCTCCTTCCCCATTACTCAAACGCTGTTCAGTACAAGCACTGGATTCATGCAAAATAAAAGCTACAGAGTATGAGTCTGCTGTTGCCTATAACTGCATTGATAGCAAAACTAGCTGTAGAAAAAAATTTAACAACTGGGCAAGTCTGACTTTACTACATCACAAAGGTTTTCATCTACCCCTGCTCTCCTCAGCCTGAGTGAGGTGAGTTAGCAGCCCTTTGTGCTGTTAACAGCACACCAGCACCATTCCCTTTTCCTGGAGGTACCTGAGCAAGGAGCTCTGCCCAGTTCCTCAGATCAGCAGCTTAAAAATTTCCTGGTCACCAAATAATCTGAACTATTGTCTGTCTGAGGCTGTGTTTGCTTTTAGGCATATTTTGCAGGACTCAGGGTGTGTTGAGCAGCTCCTCCCAGGAGCTCAGTGCTCTGTGTTGAGTGAGCAAAGGTTGTGGTGGGGACAGCAGTCAGTCACTGTCACTTGTATTAGAAAACCTTTCTGTGAGCTTCACATCAGGGGAAGGAGATCTTGGTCAGCATGTTTCTACCAGCCTTGTTCTTCGTGTAGTCATCTGTTAATAACACGGGGCTGACATCCAGCCCTGCTCTCCATCCCAGCACTGTATCTATTGCAAGTCACAGCGATCTGTGCTCGTGCTCCCTCTCTCCCAGGGAATGCCAGCACTGGTTAGGACCTTCAATTGTGTGTAACTGATGTAGAAAAAAAAAGGAATCAAAAACCCTATTGCAGACAGGGTGCTAGGTTTTATTAGGCACCAGATCTGTAACTGAAGGATTCTTCATTGTCCAGTGACATTTGAGGATGAGCAAACAAGGATTTCATTTTAGCTAAGCAGATCATCCTCTCTTCCGACATTTAAGATAGGATCATAACTTATGTCTTCCCTGGGAAGAATTATTGTCAAACACAATTAGCTCTGCAAATCCTAGCTGTTTTCTAGACACATCCAGCCTTAGTTCTTGAGTTACTCAGAGATGACCAAATTACAGGGGTCAGTCTTCTGTCCTGAGCAAGGGACTGCAAGAACTTGCTCCATCCAATAGTTCTTTGTGGAGTTTAGTAGAGGCCAATGCACAGAGCATCCAGCAGGAAGAGCTGATGGGGCTGTGGGCCGCATTCCCATCTCGCTGTGGAAAGGGGTAACTTAACATGCCTTCAGGCAACAAAAATCCCAGGACTGTTTCTAAAGGAGAGAGAAGGAGGAGGGAAGAGGTGTGGAGGGTTGTAAATACTTCAAGTGCTACACAACCAAGTCACTTCCCTCTCCACGCAGGTATCCTCACGCATACAGGGGTATTTCGACTCTGGTTCCTTTTGTAAGGCACCCCAGGAGTTACTGTGAAGAGGACTACAAAAGAATTTGGGTTTTCTATCACCTGTTTCAGTGGTTAAGGTCTGATCTAAGGGCTATTGTAAGCACTGAACATATTTCCATAGACTTTGATTGGGAAGGTAATGTAGGACCTGGAAGCCTCCCACTGTGACCGGTGAGTGTGCTCCAAGTTCCAGGCTCCAGCATTTGCAGTTCATTTGGGAGGGAGGTACCATATCCATCAACCCTACACAAAACCTTCTTGAGTGAGAGCAAAAGGGATGCTAATTCCAGCAATGGGCTCAGACACACTACTGGTGAACAACTAGAAAGGTTTAAAAAGAAATGCTGACTAAATTAAGCAAATCAAACTAGCAGATGTGCTCTTCAGAAGAGCACAGCTGTCTTTTAAATATCTCCCCCACTGAAATGACATTCTCAACAGTTTTTTGTCATTTGCATTTTTTTTCAGGATCATCCATGAGGATGGCTTCTCTGGGGAAGACGTGAAGCAGTACAAGCCAGTGGTCTACAGCAACACTATACAGTCACTGGCAGCTATTGTCCGTGCCATGGATACCTTGGGCATCGAATACGGTGATAAGGAACGACGGGTAAGTTAAAATCACCGCTGCTTGGGTACAGACAGCTGAGCACCTGGAAGCTCCAGAGCATGAACAGAGGTATTTGCACAATCTCAGTACCCTGGAGGAAAAAGGAGACAGGGGGGAAGATTCACATTGCCATAGGATGCCTATTGCACATTCAGGGTGTGCAACAGACGAACAATTGCACGTGACATGCCATTTGTACACCAATGCTGGGAAGTGTAGCCCTGGGGACCACTGTGTCACAACAGACACAATCTCTCATGCTTGGCACTAGCTAGGCCAGGGCAAAAAAATAATCTATTGTCTAGAGACATCCTAGACAGAGGTACTGACAGACTTGGGCAAATGGTGAGAGTGTGTCCTGTCTCCTGTGCAAGTGCTGAACACACAGTCTGCACAGAGAGATGAACTAGGGAGAATTCTTGCTGCTGTTCAAAGCCCTTCCACCAGCCTGCTAATGTAGGAGAGCTTTAGGGTTAACGTGATTGGGGCTTCACTGGCTTTTACTCACACATCCCCCATTCAAGTGTACCCAAACAACAATTTCTCTTGCTAAGAAGGGGATGTATCACTTCAGTGAGCTTGGTATGGACAGGCTCTTAGGCGGCAGCATTGGCATGTGTGTTATCAGAACAGCTATGTGATACCTGGCAGCCTTCTCATGCCACACACCTAGGCCATCCTGTCCTTTTACAGTTGCTACTCTGTGGTTACTCTCACCAGCTCCCTATTTTTAAACAGTGGCTCCTCTGTGAGGTGCCTCTGCCAGTATCTGGTGTTCCTTTTTGCATTTCTGGCTCAGACCAAGCCCACACAGAGAAACTCAGAGCCCTAGAGGGAAGTCAAGACCACCCTTTTTGCATGCCACCATTCCAGAGAAAGTAAAACTACTTGGTTTCACTGAAATAAAATAATTTCAGATTAAAGACCTGGTAAAGGCAAAGTCCTGTATACCACTGGGTTTGTCATGACTATTTTTAGGTAGCTATCAAATGACAGATGTACAACATACCCCAAACTCCTTATCTGAGGGTTGATAATAAAAGCATTCACTTGAAGGGATGCCAAAATCCTGCTGTCATGTTACTCTATGGAGAGGTACCTTACTTCTCCCAATTGCAAAGAGGTATTTTGATTTCTTTGCATCTTGGGATTTTCCCACAGGAACTCTAAATCCTGGAGACATTTCCATCCCAAAACGTGGAGATGATACCGTAATGGAGTTCTTGTGAGCTTGCCGAGAACTAATGCTGATGGCTTTCGAACTGAATACATTAATCTGTTGATTACTTGGTGACTCAGCTCTCAGCAAGGCAACGTATCTCTTTTCAGCTAAAAAACTATGCCTAGGAAAACAGAAACAAATCATTCTCCATGTCTGATAAATAGTCTGTAGCAGACAGCTTTAAAATGTAAAATTTTATTTCTTTTTTTTAAATGCTTGAAGTCCTAATTTGAGGAGGGAAAACTCATCACTGGTTTAGTGCCAGGCCTGGCACAGTATGGGATGTAGAGGGGGAGAACTGTTATCAGGACTGTCAGGAATGAGAGGTGGAGTACTGGGCTGTACAAAATGTCGTGTTCGTTCATATTCCTATGGAAAAGATGCCAAATGTTCCTAGGATAATACGATATCTCAGGCTGGAGAGGAGCTCAGGAGGTGTCTAGCCCAACCTCCTGCTCAAGCAAGGTCAGCTCTGAGGTCAAACCAGGTTGCTCAGGGCTTTACCCAGCTGGGTCCGAAATCCTTCAAGGATGGAGTCTGCACAGCCTGTTTGGGCAACCTCCTCCACTGCTTTACTGTCCTCATGATGTAAAGGTTTCTACTTACATCTAGTGTGAACCACTCTTGTTTTCATCTATGCTTTATGGCAGTAGGGATCCTTTATGCCTTGCAAAGTGAAAAGCAAGTTAGATTAAGTTCTCCCCAACCTAGTTTCCCCTGAGGTATATTGTCCTAGAGGAATTACTCCTGTCTTACAATGGGGTTGTGCTGACTGTGTCAGACAAGCCTGCCACAAACTGCTATAAACCAATCCACCATCAGGGAGGGCTGATTCAGAGTATCTGTTCCCTTCATAGATGGGAGAAATATTTCTTCATCCAGCAGCAGACGGAGGGGAAGAAAACCAAGTCTCTCAGGCCATGATCTTCCACTTCCTCCTTTCTCTTAGTCAACCTCCACAAAAAGTTGCTGGTATTAGTATGAAATAGTATTTATTTTAATCTTACAAAGAACACATGGCTTCTGCTTCCCTGCTTTTGTTATTAATGCACAGCTGCTATAAAGAGAGGCCATTAAACAGGCGATTTGTTGAGTATTATGCTACATGGTTCATCCCTTTTCAAGCAAAGCTCTTCTATTTTAAAAGTCATTCCTCAGCCAAGGGTTTCCAATGCAAATCTTTTAGTGGGGGCTTAAGCCCCAAAGAGAAGAGAGCTCAGGAAGGGGAGCCAGGGCTGTGCCTGCACGAGTCTGATTCAGCAGCAGGGAAGGAGGGGACATGGGCCCAGGGCAGGTTTTCCCCAGGGACTGCTTGGCTATTATTGTTTCCCCCATACTACTTCCTGAGAGATGCATCTGCTCCTGTATCCCTTCCAAATGGCACCCTGACCATGTTCAGAGTGAAAAAAACCCTTCCTCTATATTTAATAAATGCAAATGAGATGATTTGTGCTGTTGTTACTGAGGGAAAATAACCAAATCCTCTCTCACTGTTCTCGTTTTTCTCCTGCCCATAATTGTACCTCCATTATTTAGTCTAATAGAAGTGAAAGGCAAGGGGAAGAGCCCAGACTGAACCCCTTAGCTTTTGGCCCTCAAAGGGAGATTGATGTAGGAAATAAGAGCTAAAAAGACAAAATAAATCACAAAAAGCAGATGCTCCAGGTCTCACCGACCCTCTCTGCTGATAAGGACCTATCCCCAGGCTGCATGTAGGATTTCACTTTAATACATGCTCCTTGTCCAGGGGAGCAGGTTTTCTCACATCTGTGCCTGGCTCACTAAAGGTTCATGGCCTGTGGGCAGCACACAGGTCCTTGTTTCATGTCCTTCAGCGCAGGGAGGCAGGAGCACATCCTGCCAGCTCACGGCACATTATCACCATGTGCAGCGCGGAAGGTCAGTCTGAAACTCCAGAAGAGCTGTGCAAGTGCAGAGTCATAAATCCTTACGTGTTACAAGAGGGCAGGCAACAAAAGGAGCAGTTAGTGAGGACACAGGAGCTGCAGGAGGACCTTTGTCTGTGGACATTCCTCATCTCCAGGGCCACCTCTGCCCTGGATCTGGATCTCTGACAAGCCAAGGGGTTACACACAGGAAGAGGGGCTGAGGCTTAGTCAGCCTGGCTGCTCAGGGCCCTCCAGCTGGTCTGCAGGGCACTACTCAGTCCTTACCTTTATAATCAGATTAACAGGCAGGAAAGAGTCAGGCTGTAACATGTAGCCTCTGGATTAAATGGTCCTCTAAAGTGCAAATGTATTAATAAAACAAGCTTCTCACTGATTCCATTTCAGTGTACCCAGGCAGAGAAAATGGGAAACGGAGGTCTGAAGCCGGAAATCTAGAAGTCAGTCCAAGTGTTTGGATCTAATCGAGCAGGAGGGTGAGGAAGGGATAGATTTTCACCTCTCTATTTGAAGAGCTGGTTCCGAAGTCTGGATTCAGAAATCCCAAGCAGAAGAAACATAGAGTCTCTTACTCAGTGGGTCAGTGCTGACCCCAGAAGCTGCCTGGAAATGCAACACCCACAATCCCACTTGGGTGAGATGCCAGGAGCTGCAGCCAGGCTAGGAGGCCGGGGGGGTGTCTGCAGACTGGAGTGGTCCCAGGCTGCAATGAGACTGCTCAGGCAGGCACCCTGCCCCATGCAGTCTGGTAGGAAAACAGCTGTGGAACATGCTCATATCATCATAAACCAGACAGAAACAGGCTGAAATTGTTCAGGAATTACTCAACAGAGAATCCAAGTATCAGTTGTATGGCTCAGAGCCAAGTGTCTGAGGTGGTAGGTCACAGGTCCAGCACTTGGGGCCCAGAGGTGGCAGGCAGTGACCTTCACATTGAACTTTCTTCCCAGTGTGAGTCTGAACATGGCTCTGCTTCAGCTATAAAAGGAAAAAGCTGCTAAAATGTTAAAATATTTTGATGGCTTTTTTTTTCTTTCGGACTGTAGCAAAATGTGGCTGTGATGACCTTCTGCTGTGTACAGTGTGTAACTCCTGAACTGTGAGCCAAACAAAGATGTGCTGGGACATTGTAAAATACTGGCTAGTAGCATTAAAAAATGTCTGTAGTGTAATTGAACAGCCCACCCAAGGTGTCTGGCGAAGAGGGCCATGTGCACCAGAGCTGCGTTGAACCTGCCTCTGAACAGTGAGGTACCTGCAGAAACCCAATGGCTCCAGCCCCATCCCTCCTGCACGTGCTGAAAGGTGATTTTAGGAGCTGCCCTCTTCCTCTCACTCCTGCTTGGTAGTGGTAGAAGTGGAGTCACAGCTACTGTCACCTGCTGCCTTCTGGGCACTTGAGGAGAGCAATGTGAGGAAGGATCTGTCTTTTGTAAGACCTGCTCCTGTGTAACTTTCTTTTTCTATTTGTCAGCTCAAGGTATTTGTGGATGTCACTTCATTTCAGGCAGGTATCTGTTTAGACCAGCTGACTCCTACCGCATGTCCCTAAGCTAAGCTCTTTCAGAAATTCAAAAAGGCTGCTAATAACTTTGGGAAGGGCAAGTGAGGTTAATCAGGCACTGCTGTGCTGATAGGAAGGCTCCATTAGCTAGCTGGGCGACCTGGGGGATGGACACAGGATTCCTGGGTTTGTGCTGCTTGACTGAAAATGCAGCCAGCCCTCACTGATGTGCTGTTGTGAGCAATGGGAATTTTACCATGGTGAAGCGTAACTTAGAGCTGCTTTGTATAAGAGCAAAATGGAGAGGGAGAAAAAGGAAAATGGAATAAAGGAGGGGCATTAGACACCCCGTTTGTGCTTGGTGTCAGCATTTGGGTGTCCAGCTGCAGTCAAGGTCTGCTTGCAATAATCACAGCACACATATAGTCATTCCTACTGTACTGGGCCTGCTGGGCTCAGGCCCAGTACAAATATCCAAGTAACAGCCCAGGACAAATATCTCAGCCTGCCGTTTGCTAAGGTGTAAAGGTCTGCCACTCTTTTCCACTAAGGCTGAAGCCTTCTTTCTCGCCCACTTCCCTCTTGGTCCCTCCACAAGGTGCATTTCAGTTACCATCATTCATATTTCTGAGTGGTGGGGGCAAATAAAAGACAGGGCATTTCTTGAGAGGTGGGAAACATGAAACAGAAAAGCACTTGTTATTGTCACAGCATGCCTTGTTGCCAGGGAGATGGTTGGCTCATTCAAGAAACACTTGTGGTTGCTGGCCAAGATGGCCAATGCATTGGGAATCTTTGCTGCAAAATGAGGCTGTGGGAGAAAGAGGGAGACAGCAAAGAACAAGGGAAAGCCCAGAGTAAGCTCTGCCTGCATGGTCATTACGCATGACCCACATGCCCCTCTGTGCCACTATTGGAATTTCTCTGACTAAAAGCTGCACCTTCCACATCTCATTAATATATTTTCCTCCTTTGGAAATCTCTTGAGCCCCTGAAAATACTAAATCTTTCTCTAATAAATGATCACCATAAAGAGCACAAAGACAGTTTATGATAGCCCTTTGCACCACCTTAAAGAACCTGGAACTGTCCACTTCCATGCCTTTCCTCTACCTCTTAGGGAGAGACAAATTCTCTCATCACCAGGAGTGATTCCAGACAAGTCAGCTGACACCCACAGCTGGACCCAGGAGACCTTGTTTTGCTGCAGCAGCAGCAGCACAGCCTGGCCCTGTGCTCCTGCAGAGCTGAAGTTGTGATCATCAAGTCAATAACACAATGTTTTTCATACAGCAAAAAAGGTCCCCCAGAACCTGTGTCTGGTTCACTGTAGTCATACTGCTAATAAAGATAGTGATTAGAAGGGAGACAAAAGCAGCTGGTGTCACGGCTATAAACACATCATGGCTTGCTCTCATGGACAGAATTTGGCCTAGAAGAGCCATCCAGTTAAATAAGCAGGTTGTAGTGTTGAGGGTTGCCAGGCCTTCATGTAGAGTTCTACTTAGGCAAAGCTGGTCAGTCCATCCTCCTTTCCAAACTGGGTAATTCCAGTAGAAAACTGGCAATTCATTTAGGGCTAAAATGCAATTTTAACTCTGGCACTGCCCAGATTACAGCTGTTTACAGGGCTGCAGTAGTGATGATGAGCAATAGACAGAATAACAGACTTCTGCAAACATGTAGCAGTGCTTGTGAGCAGGGAGAAATCCTGACTTAGGGATGGAGGGAGGAAGGGAGAGTAACGATATCAGCTTGTAGGAAAAGGGGAGAATTGGGGACAGAAATAGCCTGGAAAATATACTAGTACTAGAAACAGCTGGGTGCTCTAGGCAAGCAGCTGAACCACATGGACAGTGCTGCACCCAGAGGCCGTACCAGTAACCCTTCTTCCAGCAGAAGACCGTCAATCACTCACAAGATCTCTAAAAACCCAAACTTCCCCAGGGAGGCCCAATGTACCCAGTTGTAGTTAAAATTCCTGAAGAATGAAAAAAGGCTGCTTGAAATGGAGCCAAAAGGAGGCATGGGAGAGTGGGCGGCACTCGCGTAGCACGTTGGAAACGCGTGTCGTGTGGAAGGCTGCTCACTGGAAGGTGCCACCTTGCTGAGCATTGATGTGCCAGCATGATGTTTTTCACATTGGTCCTGTTTCAGGATGATATCCATGGTGTTGGCATGGCAACGCTTTAACCCTCTCTCAAAAGTAAACACTGCATCTTCTTTTTGGGTTCTCCTGGACACCATGGGCTGATGGTGAATGGGCAGCTGTCAGGGGATGAGGTGGAATAGAAGTTCACCTGTTCTTCCAGGTCCTCTGTGCAGTCAAAAACCTGCTCCTAAGAAACACATTTCTGGGGAAAAAAAGTGTTTTGAAGCACTTCAGCCTCATTTCTAAGTGAGCCAGATGAGAACAAGTGATACAGTCACACCTTAAAATGCTGCTCAGATCTGTTTCTTTGGTGAGCACTTGGCATCAGCCAGGCACTGTAGGTTGGTGATACTTGCTGTCCATGCACCTTCCCAGTTCTGAGATGAGCTTTATAGCTAAACATCCTACAAAAGCATTGACCAGAACAGATGCCATCAATTAAAACTAGCCTTTTAATTTTCTTTTGAAGGAAAACAGAAGAGATAAAGAGATGTCTCAGGGAATTATTGATAAGAGAGAGACCACAGTCACCTCACTCCAATTCCAAGCTCTAGATTGAGTCTAATCACATCTTTCACCACCTAAAGACTGCTTTAAAGAAGATGGTGCCTGAGTCTTCCCAGAGGGACAAGGCAGCAGTTACTGGTGCCTGGAAAGTGAATTCCAGTCGGAGATGGGCTTGGGCTCGTACCACTTGCCCTCTTCTCTCCATGGCATCAGGAGAAATCGGGGCAATCTGTGCTTGAAGGGTGGGAATTAGAGGAGTAGATGGAAAGAGAGGTCTGCGGATTGTTGTATATAGTAGGATCAGTGAAAATAGGAAATACCCCAAAGCTGATTTTTTAATCATGGCCAGCAGCCAGGAGAAAGGCTTCTCAGGTGGGTTGTCTGCTCCCTGGCTGGTGGAAAGCACAACCTCTTCAGGTGCAAATCCATCTTTAGAGATGCTAGTTTTTTTCATGGTACTTCTGGTGTCAGCTGCCATTTCAGGCTTGTTTTCTGAGGAATGAACAACAGTAGTCTTCCAAAGGATCCTTGAAAAGGATTCCCATCTCCCCTAAAACTGTCCAACACTCCTGTTCACCTGTGAAAATGTTTTCTCCATTAGCTTTATGTGTTTGATACTGATCTTTTGGATAATGCAGGGAATATATTCAGTTTAAAAAGAAGGAAAAAACTCCACCCAACCCTGTTCCTTGGAAGAAGGACTGCCTGCCTTCCCCTGTGAGATTTGTTATTCAAATGCAGCCACAGGGCTGCCAGGTCAGTGGTGTGACAGGGAAGCATTTGGCACACAGGGGAGAGGGAAGCAGCCACGAGACTAATGTTAGTGGTGAATTAATGAGAGGTGGGGTGTTGCTTTCCATTCCCACAAGATACCAGTGGAAGATGGCTACTGTGGGAGACCCGGGAAAGCATCAGAGCAGGACAACACAAGAGACAAGGTGTTCAGAAATATTTAGCAGAAGAGCTCAGCTGGAGCAGAGCCCTGAGAAAGTGAAAACCTTCTTGTTGTGTGCCAAGGGGGTTCCTGGCAGCTCCTGGATCCAGGGTGGGATGCAGGTCCTCTCCTATCCTCTCCTTCCTGGTGGCTGGCACAGCCTGGCCAAGGCAGATTTCAGCCCATCCAATGGGGCTCAGTGCAGCCACTCCCCACAGAGCAGACAGCAGTGGCCTTGCCTTGGGTAGCATCTGGTGTCGGTGAGCACAGTCAGACACTGTTTGTCCTTTGCTAGAGCCCTTCTGTCCATAAAGGGATTGAAGGGCCTGTAAGCCAGAACAAAAAATAAGTCTAGTTATTTGATGTACTGTGAAAGTGAGGCACTAAGGTTAAACACTGACACAGCAGAGGCTTCAAAGGTGCTTATGCATGTTTCTGACTGTATGGGTGATCAGGCACTTGCTAAAGTCCTTCCAGAAAGTCACCACCGTGTTTGAGGCTGAAGTTCAGGTTTCATCTGACTGCAGCCTGGTGCAGGCAGGATGCTGCCTTCAGGTATGATTGCAAGTCAGTTCTCCCAGCAGCAACTGCAGATAACTACAAAATACTCAGCACATTTCAAATACATGTCAGTTATTAAGTGGATTTATTTCCATCTCTTCTGGGAAGTGTTGGGAAGTGCTGCTGAGTCACACTGCTTACTCACCAGTTTTAGGAATGCCATTTAAAATATTTGTTTTCCACATGCCTTCTATGATGTTCCAATTATTTGAATGTCTGCAGATGTAAAATGAAAACATTTATATAGGGTATCCCTGGCCATAAACAGATCTCTGGTGCGTAATTCACAGAAAGGCATAAACCAAATATCTTGGGGAGGAGCCTATCCCTTGGCTCAGTTGTATGATGTCTATTCAGGGACTGTGGTGAGGGATAGCACAGTCTTTGCTCTGAAATGGCAAGGGCACACCAGGCTGGGCTTGGGACAGCTTGGGAGGGAGGAAGGAGAGTGTGGGCAGTTGCCTTGCTGTGCCCAAGCACGTAGGAGGGGAGGAGGGATGAGGAACACAGTCCTTGGTCTCACCAGGTGCTCATAAACTCAGGACACATTGTTCTCCTGCCATGGTCCGTTCTGGCCACAGACCCCAAAGCAGTTCAGCCCCCCGAGGGACACCATGTCAGGTGCCCTTGCAAGAGCACCAGGTCCAAGGGCGCACAGGACCCGGGCGCTCATCCACCTCGGGCTTGGTGAGAGCAGGTTTCATTGTCAGCTTCAGCGAGGAGGTGTGTGAAGGCCTCGCTGACAGCCCAGTCCCTTCACACCCCGAAATTAGCCCAGACAAGGGAACAGACTGGAGCAGAGGAGCCATTTCGTGGCCTGCGACCGTGAAGTCCCATCCTTTCAAAAGAATTTTGTTGAGCTGGCGAGGCAAAGAGACAGAGTTCCCAGGTGATTGCTGACCTTACGGAAGCTGAAATGTGCTGATGCTGTGCCCAAACCCCACACCACCCTGCTCCTCCCAAGGGGAAGCCTGTCCCTCCAAAGAAAGAGTCTGCTTCCCATAGGCCAGGTCAGCCAGACAGGGAGGGAGTGCTCGCAGCTGCCTTCCCTCATACAGAGGCACGGTGGGATGGTGGTACCTCAGACGTGTCCCTTGTACTGCATCAATCATGGGGATGGCAGAAGATCTGCCACACATGAAGACTTTATTACCCAAACGCAGGTTTTACTGAGGCTATTAATCAGTATTGTGTACCTTGGTAATAACTGATTAAAGATACCACAAGGGAACTCATTTAACAGCTATGATTACTGCTTTGACCTCAGCCTCACCCACTGACTGGGATGTGAGGACGCCTGACTGTGCAGCAGGGACCAGCCTCACCCAGCGCTGCAGGAGCCCAAGGATGCTCTTCACCCAGGTCAGGATTGCCCTGGCAGGAGGCTGGGCAGGAGTTCTTGGTGTTTCATTCAAAGGAAGGAAAGAATCAAGCTCCAGATGAAGAACAGAAACAACAAAGCCTCAAGAGCTGCTGTAAAACAGTATCATTTCGTACCGTGGCAATGTTTAGCCTTGTGGTCAAAGTCAGAGAGAAAATGTGGAGGAAAAAAGCACAGGACACGTGAATCAGCCTGTGCCTGATTTAGGGTTTTTGATAGATAGTCACTGGGGGCCCCAGGACACCTCATCCTTCACCAGCAGAGACCCACATCTGCGTCATGTCACCCCGGAATTGCTCCAGGCAGCACAGCACATCCCTTCCAAGTGTCAAAACCCACTCAGGAGCCAAAGAAAATCTCACCCACAGGCTTTGAACAAATTTCCTTCTTTTTGCTGTGCTCTTCGTTTTCCAGGGCTGTAGGAGTTCCTGGTTTGCAGCATATTGTATCTGTGTTGATGGCGTGACTGTTGCTAGATACTTTTTCCTTGCTAAGAAATAATTCCCCTAGGTTGGCTATTTATAATTGAGTCCTCATTTTCCTATAGATTGGTGTAAGACTAGATTAACTCCATTGATTAGAGGGGAATTACTCTTGATTTACACTGAGATCGTGGGAATGGAGCATCAAGTGACACATAAGAGCATTCCCACAGTAAATGCTCAAGATAGCAATATGGTTGTCATCCACCTTTCTGTATTTTGAAACTCCCTGAGCAGATGGTTGCTCCTTTATGTGAAGGGGGGTACTAATCCACTCTTACCTGCTGGAGTCACCTTACAGATGTTCAGTTGGGTATCTAGGCTGTTGGGTCATGTGTTGAATACAACCAGTTATTCTTTAGTTAGGCTAACAGTAAAACAAGAGCAAAACTGTCCTCCAGAGAAATTGCATCCAGTTTGAAGAGGTTTTACAAGTAGGGATGGGAGAGGAATGCACTGCACAAAGAAAAGGAGCATCCAGTAAGAGAGAAGATGCAAACAGACATCTCCAAAATAACTCTTCACAGGTTTGGGAAGGAAAAGGAGTCCCATTCTGCTCCCTCCTACCTGCCAACAGCTGCTGTGCTCCAGAGGAGAAGCTTCCATGCCCAGACTTCCTCAGGAAGTGCACTGCAGGACACAGCCATGCTCCTTAGCAGCATAGCTCAGCACAGTTCCCACCCATGTCTCTGTCTGTGCCATCAAAGCCGACCAAAAGGAGGCAGTGGCAGAGAAGTAGACTTTTCTGAGTCCAGGACAGTGTTTGGCTTGCCAATTTTGCTGAGCTTTTATTTGAAATTGTGAGAACCTTTATTGCTGGTAGGTGATATTCCAGATGACAAAAGAATTTTTTTCTGAGAAGGAAGAGATGCCATCCATCCAGTGAGTTTGAGTTAGTTCTGTAAAGTTAGGAGTTAGCTTCTTCCAAGTGAGGAGCAGGTCTCTACTCCTCCCTTCTACATGTCATCATATTTGTGTAATTTTCTTTTTTTCTTTTGGCAATGCAGCCTGTCTGGAGGCGAGGTGTGACATTGTGGTGAATGCCAAAGACAGGGGAATTTTAGGCTAGTTTTTCCTTACCTCCTCACCAGCACCTTAGCCAAAGGTCTCAAAGCTATTTTTCTTCCATCTTTTATTCATTGTAGTTGCTGTTATTGGTACTATAAGCTTCAAAATGTTTTATTTTGCCAAGTTCCACAGCCATATTTATTAGGCATGTTTCTAGCACATTTGTGCTGTCCTTATTTGAGTCCCTTAGTTTTAAACAGGCTTTTGTCTTACTCTGGTTGCCCTCAATGTGCATTGCAGGCAGCCCCTCCCAAGGTGCATACCTTTTGCTAGTGAGCTGTGTCTCCTAACTGCTGTGGCACGTGGTGTCTTCCTACGCTCACTTCCACTGATGAGATCCTTCACCCAGGAAATGGCACCAGGTTAAATCTGCTGTCTGTGATTGGGATGTGCCTGCTGCTGTTGCAGCCTTCTTTGTTCACTTTGCTCCAGAGGCAAAAGACATACCAAGGCTGAAAAGACCATATTCTGCATTACTGTGGATCATGAGCCAAGTTCAGGCAGGTCTTGTGATCACTGAGTAGGCAAAAATCCTTATTTCCTCAACTTTTTCTCCAAGAACAAAACCTCGGTGAAGGCTGTAGGATGATTTGTGGCAGCATGTAAGGCTCTGCAGGGCTGAGCTTTTGGCTCTGATGATCTTCATGTTGTTGCAGACTAAGCAGCAATCACCTTCTATTTCTTGTTAGTGATCCAAGCAAAAAATTTTCTCATTCAAAACAATCCCAACCTTAAAGCCCTGCACTGTGTAGGGGGAGGAGCGAGCATGTGCTCCAGCATGAGGACTAAGCAATTTCAGCATCGAGGCTCCCAGCCCCATGAGGTTTTGGAAACAAGAGGCACCAGACCCAAACCACACCTCTGCTCATTTCAGTCATGGGTTGTATGCACAGACATTTTCCATACTGATTCAACTTAAAAGCCACCTCTTGAAGTGAACCCCCTTCTCTGGCTCCCCTCTTCCTATTCCTGAAGGAGCTGTAGGGTGCAAAGCCTGGTCGTGCTTGAGTAGTTTCTGGACTCAGTGTCCCCCAGCAGCCTGCAACTGCAAGCCACCCACGCCACCACACAGACCTCTCCCACTGTCCTTCCCTGGGCACCACTGCAGCGAGGCCAAGGTGAAAGCCATGCCCACCATGTTTCAAACCATCAGAAAGCATGATCAGCTGATGCACTTATTTGCAAAAATAAGAAAGATGATGATGAGAGAGCTGCTAATAGTAATCCACATAGGCAGCAGCTCTGAGCTGCCTTTCCACCACTAATCATCTGTCCCCTAAAATCCTGGGCAGGCAAGACCCCAGTTCTGGGGTCACACTGCCTGTCAGCATGTATTTTCAGCTTCATTTCTCCAGGCTGATCCAAGAGCACAAAGGATGGAGAGAGTGAACAGGCCATTGCACCGTGTCCCTTTACCCTTTGCCATCAACCTTGCAAAGAAAGAGCAGGCACCAAATAAACAGTGAAGGCTGATGAGGAGGAGATGCCTATCAATCCACACTATCATTATCTGACTTGCCTTGAAGTCCTCCAGGAGATCACCAGGAATTAGTTCCAGTGCTAGAGAGTCTTCAGTGACCCTTTAGGAGGAGAACTGAGCTCAGGAGTCAACTGCACCACAAAGCACCAGCTTTCTGTGAGCTAAATTCCAGATGTAAACAGATGTTCTCCCCAGCAGCCCTTACAAACCCTATTATATGCATCAGGCAGCACCAGCACACCATGCAGTTATAAGCCCTTTTCCGTAAGAAGCTGGAGGGTATTGCCTGGGATCAGGAAGAATTAGTCCACCAAGTTCCTCAAGCCAGAAAAATCAGATTTTGCTTCATACTGATTATGCAGCTCCTGGTTCAGACCAGGAGTTAGTGATCAGTTTGTTACACTCAACACCACAACGGAGATTTAATAGTGCCAGGACAGTTTGCAGTGAACTGTTTGTCCCTAATCCCACCCACCACTACTGAACTGCGTTCTCTCTTGGCTGTTCTAGCAGAAGGGTCCTCATCCATGGGCTAAAGAGTGGGGTCTTCTCGGGTGGGCAGAGGTGAAACTGACTTCACTGTTTCTTCCTCACTGAAGCAGACAGCTCCTCTCCTTTGGGGCCGGAGCTGGGGGAAGTATTGGTGCTCCCTTCCAAAGCAAGTGACAGGATTCGGGTGAGCTTTGCTCAAGTACCCTCTGCAAATCACAGCCTCGGTCTGGGCATGCCACAGGGAGACACCGACTTAATTTCTGTTTCCTCTCAGCTGGCCTGGAAAGGGAGGCTGCTAATGAAAAGTGCCCATTAGTGCTAGTGGTAAAGGTGTTAGCTCTGAGAGATTAAATTCTTCCAAAGCCACAGAGACCCAGCAGTTTGCCTCTGTTGAGGGTTATCATAGTCCTGGGCTTGAACCAGACATCACAATGTTGTATGAAACAATTAGCCAAACCACTGGCACCTCAGTGCACACACACAAAATTGCAGCTGTAAATGCAGGGCATCTGAAGCAGTGCCCAGCACCTAAATCTGGATAGATGTATGCTAGAAGTGGTCAGAAATAAAGGGCTTGATGTGTGGAAGGAAAGGAGATCTGATTTCACATGCAGGACCACCAGCAAAAAATCTTAGATGGTTGTTTCCAGCTTTTACAGGAAAGAAAGGTGCAGTAGGTTTTAGTTGAATACTAAATAGAGTAGTGGAGTGATAAACGTAGCATGTCTGTAACTGTAAGAGGTTGTTCTAAAGGTCAGATCTGCATGTACTCTCCTAGCTCTGTGAATAGCTATTCCTTTCATCCACAAGTTGAGCTTTTGGCTGGGACAGGCTGAAATAAACAGGGCTAAAGCTGTCCCATCCGTTATCGCAGGGAATGGCTTGGCTCCAAGAGCAGGCTCTGCCTCTGCAGATATGTCACACAACATGGCACAGAGCAACCCAAGAGGGCAGATGGCTCACGTGGACCATCCTCACCACCAAGCCTTCATCCCTGGGCTTCAAAATACTACAGTGCCCCTCTGCGGAGAGACAGCGATGCCATTGTGTCACAGCCAACACACCCTGAGCACTGACCTACTGGTCAGCATCCCTTTGAAAGCACGGGCAGAAGCCAGAAGCCTTTCGTTCTGTGTACACTGCCCAATGCTGTTTATCTGGAGTGGACCTCCTTTTCTACCTCCTAAGGTGAGATGTCAGGAAAGAATCCCTGGCAGTCCTGCCTGTATGTTTTGTCCCTCTCTTACCAAGTCAAAGCGGAATGGCCCTAAAACCCTGGTGGCACAGATGGACAGGCTGACAGACACTCTGCATGGAGGGGGCAGATGAGGCATGGGATAATACAACCCTGTTCTTCCCATGCTTTTATGGATGTCCTTCTGTTGTGGCAATACGGCACTTTAATTGGCAACTAAGAAACAAAACTAAAACCAAATCAGTTTATTAAATGTCAAACCAAGTCAGTATGTCTCATAGAAATGATCCCAGGGCACCAAGACGGGAGTGCAGGGACTCTCTTGGGAGTCACTCGGAAGTAGGGCTTCCTGTAGCCAACAGACAGCTGTGTGAGAGGCAAAGGGGGAAGTTCCTTTGGGTCTGCACGTTGCCATCATCTCTGAAGCAGCCATCCTGCCTTCTTCACACATCAGTCCAGGGAT
The DNA here is from genome assembly GCF_000695815.1 of Acanthisitta chloris. NCBI lineage: Eukaryota > Metazoa > Chordata > Aves > Passeriformes > Acanthisittidae > Acanthisitta > Acanthisitta chloris. The sequence goes on along the minus strand of NW_008681476.1, from coordinate 25,905 downwards.
GCCGGAGCCAGCCAGCCCTGAGATATCTGTCTCAGCAAAGCCATTCCTACGCTAACGTGTAGGTGGAGGAAGTCAGATATTTGCAGGCCATGCTAAACCTCAGCAGCCCACACAGTGAGGTTCTGCTGCTACCACTATCTCCAGGTGACCTAGAGGAAAAGTCTTCAAACAGGTGATGAAGACAAGCCCATAAACAGAGCATCAGGTCCAGGAACCCTCTGTATCAACAACTCTCAGTACCTGCTAGACTGATAGAGATGATCCCTCAGTGAAAGCAGCTCATCTTCCACCAAAAACTTTAAAAATATCAACAATCCCTCAGACTCTGCTCAGAAGAAAACATAAGCTGAAAGACTTAACTTGGGCTTGTGGAACTTTGCTGCCCTGGGAATCAGTTATCCAGGGCTGGAGCTAGGACAACACTAAAGTGCTCTGATTTCTGGTGAAAGAGCTCATCCTGTAATACTCTTTTGCATCACAAGTTTCAAGAAGCAACTTTTTGTTGGCCTATCCTACTGTCCTATTTATAACCAGCTTACATATAATAAAAAGTGTATCATTCACAGTGCTTTCTAATTAGATGTTGTAACTACAATCCTATTTCACGCCACTCTAATTTGCTCCATCACAGTATTTGAAAATTTTATATTACCTATACCATGCAGGGCAAACCCTTCAAGGGTTTGAAGCCAGCAATTATATGCTTCCTTGATTTGTGCATAAAGCTGATGTGAGCTCACATGGCATCATCCCATCATGACGTCTGAAAAACCAGGATTAAAAGACACTGTCGAAGCTCTGTCCAAAATCAGGAGTCGCTTAGTCCAAAGCATGGCAACCCAGGGCAAGCTTGCCAGGCTAGAGGAGATTTTGCAATCCCAGTCACTTTGACCTTTCTGAAAGGACTGAATTTTGAAGAGTCCATATTTGGTAGATCTCCAGAGCAATCTACATCTAAGTTTGTGGCTGACATTCAGATCTCTAAAAATGGAAACAGGCCTTTGCCACTTGAGCTTGAAGATTATTCATTGTAGAGGGAAAGATTTGGGGAGTAACTGGACTAATGTGGTTAAGCAAACATGACGGGATTAGCCCAGGGCAGGATTAGACATTCTCCATTAGCACAGTGGCATGTGCAATAGCAGGAGAAGTGTGGGCTGATTCTCTATGGTGTTGTAAGTGGCAATGTGTGTACAACTGCTCACCTTGTCTGTGCAGATCAGATAACCACTTTGGCTCATTAAGAAACTCCTTAGTAGGTGTGAACACCAAAGATTTGTTAAATGCGTGGCAAAATGAGTCATAGAAAGTTTTTCCATGTATGTTTTAACCTTGGACCTCTGGTTTGCTCTTTGCAAAAAAAAAAAAAAAGAAAATAACCCAAACAAGTTTTCCTGGTATTCATCAACTTGAGAAAACAAAGTAAGACTGCAGAGTCCCTGTGATATTTTCAGGAGCTGTTCTCAGCTATCTGTTTAGTTTAAGAGTTCCAACTTGGGAAAAACAGCAGTTTCTAAAAGTGCTCTATATTTGCCTTTGCCTCCACCTCTCTCTGAAAGATCAAAACCTTTGAAATCCTGCAGATGTGTGTTAACACAGCAGAATTGGTCTTGCCGAGCTTCTGTGTTAAAGAGAGCAGCAGCTGTAGGTTAGGGCCTTCCTTAGCTCAGGTGTTGGAAGAAAACAGCAAGAAGTTGCCAGGGGATTGTCTCTCCGTCTCCCCCCTGTCCTCTCAGTCCTCCCTGCCCCAGCCATGCCAGGCACAAGCATCCCTATGCACAGGGCCGACCCTCAGCCTGAGCACATCCAGCTCCCTTGAAGTCAATCTGGCCCCAAGGCTTGTTTTGCTATTTTACAACAGAACAAATAGAGCAACATTTCATAATGTTCTAATGAGGCACATTGAAGAATGCCCAGGAGACAGAGACAATATCAGTGTTCCTTGGCACAGAGAGAAAATCAAAGGCATTTGTTTGTTATCTAAAATGTCGATCTGTGTTCCTTTCAGTGGTGGGCAGACATTTTTATAGTGTAGGTTCCTGGAAATACTCAGATGTCACTGTCAGTGTGCTCTAAGAGCATTATTTATTTTCAGATGTACCTATAAAAACTGAGACTGAAGCACAGAAATATTCAAAGCCCTGATGGGATTATTAAATTTTGAGTAGTATTTTGCACTCTGTATGGCCCCAAAAGACCTAACAATTGTGGACCTGTTCTTCTCATTGACTGGGAATTTTATCATTGACTTGAGAAAGCTCTAGTGAGAGAGGAGTCTTTGCCCACTAAACCACCCAGGGTGGAGCCACCCCAGCAGAGATCAAACTGAAAAGACACTAACTACCTCTGGCTAGGGCATTAAGGAAACACCATCTATCCTGTAAGAACAAGCATTTGGGGGTAACAGGTCTCGGTCTCTGCTTAATATGTCAGAACTTAGAACAGTGCCATTAAGAGGCATCACTACAGCCATACACATCCCATTGTGTTACAGTACAACACAGCTCACGATATGGGCTCTGCCAGTGTCCCACTATCAGCCCCTTCCTGGGAAGAACATCCAGCAGCCAAGGACAGCTCTCTGAGCACTGCCATCACCCTCCTGCCTGCAGAAAAGCAGTGGTACCTCTGTGTTGTGACAGCTGCGAATGTTTCACCTACAATCTTGATGGTGCCTTTAGAGGATCAGAGAATCATCGAGTATCAAGTTGAAAGGGACCCTTAAGGATCATCAATTCCAACACCCTGTTCCTTGCAGGACAACCTAAAACTAAATCATATGACTAAGAATATGCTGTTCATTCTGTCAAGCTTGGTGCTTTTTTTGAAGTTTGGACACTTGTTAAACATCTTCCACTTCTCTAGCCTTGGTAATCGAAGACATATCCCAAAGGCTAAATAATGATGTCAAAATACCTTTGGCATCTGGCTCAGGCTCATGCCGAGACAGGGACTGGGACTAGCACTGGATGCATTTGCCAGGAGGAGCTGACAGCAGGTGACCTCAGATGAGTCACTTCAGCTTTAGGCTCAGAAGGCTCATGAGATCTGCCCCTCAAGAAAGCACAGAGACAGACTGGGCTCTATCTCCTCACCCTTGCTGATGGAGGGGTATTTGCCAGTCTGGTGTCACTGCTGTTACAGGTGATAACAGGAGCGTTTCTTGCCATGTGAGTCTCAGAGGAGAAATGCTGCAGGATGGACACATCCAGGTCAGCTGATGAGAGAGAAAAGTCGAAGCCCAGGGAGGATGAGCTGAGATGACCTGTTCTTCAAGAACGACTGAAAACATCCTCTTTAAACCCCTGGGCAGTAAATGCTGCTCTATTATTAAGAAGTTAGGCAATTGGAAGGCATTACCCCATTAAAGGAAGTGCATATCCTTCGAAAAGTGTTCATGAGCAAGTAATGCTGTTCTACTAAGGTCGACCTTGACAGAGATTTCTCCATTCTCATTTGGATCTGGGAAGCAAGTATGTTTATAAACTCACTGCCATGCAACTTAATGTTGTTCTGTACACTCTGCTCACTCTGGAAGCCAAATCAAGCATAAGTGAACAAGGATTTTTGCCTATTTAGTAACATTTTTTCTGAATGTCAGTATTTAAAAAAATCAGCAGATGAAATAGACCCCTACCCCTTACCCCCCCACCAAAGCCAAAATGATCTCAATTAGGTCAGATATGTTCATTGTGGCTTCTCCAATTAAAAAGCTATCATCTGTCAGGATTGTAATCATCCATCCATCAGGACTCTATCAGCCATCCAACTTGTAAAAAATGAACACTCCTCTGTTATTTTTGAGGACACACAGGCTGTTCCACAAGATCAGCTCGTGCCCACTATTTCAGAATGCCTCTGCAAGAGATTGAAAAAACAGAGAGAAGTGGTTAAAAAAAGCAATTCAGACATTAACAATGTCATGGCAACAGGAAATTAGAACCTCAAAAGCAGAGCTCAGCTCAGGAAAGTTTAGGGAGTCGCTGCACTGCAGGACTGAATGAAATATTCAGCACATAAAAGAGGTCCCCAAATGTTTTTTGTATTTGGGATAATGACGCCAAGCTGACTGCTATTTATGTATACTTTTGCCTAAGCATCCATTTTTTTCCTGCAAAAGATTTTAAAATAGTATACTTGTCAGGTAATCTATTTTAATTCTTGGGGAACTTTGGCATTTGGAAGTGTAATCATAAACATCAGCTTTTGCTCCAGCAGAAAGCTACTGTTGTAGGAAAAACTGATGGAAAGAAAAATTGAGCATTTGAGGAGAAGTTACCCAGCAAGAGATTTTGTGTGTTGAGTAAGATGATGTAACATGACGTGACAGCGTGACTTGTAACCAATAGTGAGGTATGCAGTGTCAATTTCTGTGTTCTCACTCAATGCTGTGCGTGTGTGCAAGCAGACAACAAACCTCCTTTGCTGTTTCTTTTCCCTTGATGGCCAATAGCTTGTCTTCTTGGTTTTTCAGGCTTCTTCTTCCCCATGAGGTCAATCATGTCAAGCTGTCCAAGTATCCAGTGGCCATTCCCACCTCCCATAAGCTTTGCTTGCCTGATCTTTACTCCAAGCTTTATTATAGTGCTTAGTCTCTTGATTATATTAGCTACCCATGGCCAATACCAGTAATGGGAAGGGATCAGGGGAAAAGAAACCTGCATTGCAAAAAATATTATTTAGTTTTACTTTGGGCTTATGCCAGGCTGGCAGAGAGAGGAAAAAGTCCAGTAGAGTATGTTCTGTACACTGTAAAAGACTCAGAAAAGAAACAGTACTCAATATTTATTTGTCTTTGGTTTGTATCCTTCGTTCTGCTTTTTGTCCTCCATATCTCTCAGCTTTACCCTTCCCCTTTGCCTTTGCTGTACTAGCTTGGGATCTTGAAACGAGGTTTGAAGCACCTCAAGACTTTCTATCCCGTGTAAGTGGTGTCTCATGGAACACTCCATGCTGGTGGTTTACAGGGTCACTGCTGATGTTTCCAAACTCATCTGCCTGGTCCTGGTGGGGCAAGTCTCTGAACATCTGAGTCTGTTGCAGTATGTGCCCATTCAGTTGCCACATTTTGAGGTCTTTGAAGATGCTGGGTATCTTTTAGCTAAGTCTCTACTTCCTGTTACTTCTCTTAACTCTTTCAAGTCATTTCACACAGTGGTGGAATCTTCTGTTTTTGAACTTGACCTTAAAGTGAAATTTCATGTAGTGCTTACATATGCATCTTCTAAGTCATAGGGATCAGGTCAGTTTGGAGCTGTGAACTTCCCTGGTGTGTTTCAGACCAAGTCCTGCCTCCCAGTGACTCTGTACCAACACGTAACAAGCCTCACACCTAGTAGACTTCAGAAGTTACACACTTTTATGGTTTGTCAGCTGGGAACTCCCTATAGCTGGTTCCAAATCCATTGTCCTATGTACTCCTGGAGAGTCAGGGAAGCACTTAGGGTTTGGATCAGTCAGTACCAGAGCTGCCGCTGAATGAGGGTGGAAGCTTTTAGTGGTTTGTGCAATTAAGCTTAAGTGAGTTAAAGAGGGCTTTCAGATTGTACAATACCTTAAGTTAGAGCATGGCAGTTTGAGATCTTCTGTTTCTTGCACACTCCCTGTGAGACTTCCCATTGGCACTCTGAGCACCACAGGATTCTCTGATGGAAGGGTTTTGTGGCTGGGTCTGTCCAGTGGGTTGCTGAACAGCCTTAAGGATAGCAAGTCAGCTTCACGTTTCCAGAAGGTGAGCAGGTAAATGGCACATACACAAAGCAGGGTCTGAGTAGTATAAATAAGAGCAAAAACTAGCTGCAACGAGGAACAAAAGGTGTTTGGGAGTCAAAGTTAGAGGAGTTCCCATGAGGTCCAACCTCCAAGTTTATGGTACAGTTTGCCATTTTCCTCTTCTTTAGGAACTTTTAAAAAAGCAATACAAGGACTTAGATTTCACACTTCTTGGGTTTCCCTCTCCTCCGTGGCTGAGCTCCTGACTGCTCTCAATTGCAGGAACCCTAAATCCAGAAGTTCCTCCTACATTGCTGCAACGCCCAAGCAGTTGAGCCAGAGCCCAGAAAAGCCTTTATTGTGAAGGTGATAGAGCTTATTTCTCTCCCAAATAAAAATGTCTAAAACTTGGTTTCTTAGTCTCAAAGCCATGACCTGTGTCACACTGTGCTTTGAGAGAGGACACAAAGCTGCCTCCAGACAAGCAGGTGGCTGGAGAGGAGCAGTCAGGTTGCAGACAGAATTGACCAGGGCAGATAACTTGGGTAACCCTTATAAAATGGGCATTTTTTCCTCTCCAGATTTAGAGAGGTGACTGTTTCGGAGCATCTATTGCTTGCAGGTAGAGGCAGAAAATGTTTGAAGAAAATTATGATAGTGAAGGGAAAGACAAGACATCAGCTGTATTATTCCAGCTTGTAACTTCGTTGCCTATCAACAGCTCCATCTAAAAGAGAATAGCTCTGCTGTCAGGAGCTTCACAGCCCCTCTGTACTCTGCTAATCTACTGTTATTGCTTGTCAGAAGCCCCTTAAAGCAGAGTATGGATTTTCTTGCAGAAGCCCTAATTGCTGCATTTGAACATGACATATCCTCTCCAGTACACAGAGCCTTGAGTTATCTTAGACTGCAAGAGAGAGGTGTACCCTGAGCTTTCCCTTGCATCTGCTCAGCCCTCCAGCGTCCTACACTCCTCAGTCCCTCAGAGCAAAAGCCCTTTTGGTACACCAGTCTCTCCGTCGATGTGGCCAACTGTCATTAGCAGATGAGGAGTACTGGCTGTGTAATCACCTGACAAAGTGCTTCCCCATAAGGCTGGGCCCATAGTATTTGTCAGAGCATCTTTAGGCTTAGCCTAGCTGCAGCTGTCAGTGGTTGTGAGCACAGGGTCTGCTCCCCATCCTGCCTGACTCTGCTGTGTGCTCACCCACAGACACGATTCCTGGATCCCACACCTCTCTGCCCAACTTGCTTGTGCTGGTACAGGAAACATCTGTTGGTTTGTTAATGCTTGTTCATCTGTCTTTCCCATTGTTATTCCTTCAGAAAGCCTTCAGGGCCCTGGAAGGTGTGTTGGGGCTTTGGTTTTGTGCAGGGTGTGTATTTGCATGAGGCTCAAGCAGCTGTTGTACCTTGTGCGTGTGGCCCATGGAGGTGCACTCAGTAGTGCTCCCCTGTGTATGTGCTGCTCGATAACTTAGGAGAGTTTATCTTTATCAGGCTCCCCAGGAATGTATGAGGAATGAATGCAACTTAGGCCATCACAGCAGTATGTTCCCTTGACATTTTCTTGGAAAAGCATGGTTGCTGTGTGAACTGCATGGGGGAAGAGCTGGCTCTGGGTACAGACACATCCCTGGTGCTGCCCGGGGTGTGATGTTACACATACCACTCTGGAAAGTAATTTGCTGTTGGGAACACCCTTTCCCTCCAGCTCTTCTTCGTCATCACCTCCAAACCACCTACTTCTCCATAGCTTTACCTACCTTTTGAACATTCCTCTCAGGCTAGATTTTCAGCAGCATTTTCAAGAAGAAGGGACTGCCAACCTCACTCTCACACCATGTACATCTCTAAGCTACACAACCACCCCTTCTTTCCCTCCCACAATGCCTGGTACCAACAGTGACGAGGGATCCTGAGCAGCCCAAGAGATTTCCTGTGCCTACACCATGGACCTGACCCTTTGAGGATGCTGTGGACAGTTATACCATTACAGAGTCTCTTCTCTTTGCTCATCTCACACTTAAAATGCAGTAGATGGAGAAAGCAGGAGGCAAAGGGAACATATTTTCTCCCCAGTGACATGTATGTAGCATCACTGATGCAATGCTGAAGGATGAAGCTGGGGATTGCTTCCTATCCTCACAGCAAAACCACACAGTGCTGCACTTGGGTCTTCACCATCAGCACAAAAGCACCTCTGAGATACCTATTTCTACTTAAATGCTGTCAGCAAAACCTGCCTGATGGATCAATTAGCTTAGAACTTCTGGTCTTTATAGCAGAAGGAGCTATTAGTAGGGAATTGCCTACAGATTTCTGGATCTGCAGATGAATGTGTCCACAACTCTGTAACCTTTTAACCTTGACATGGTGGTTGTGCATAGTGTGGAAATGACCACCAAGGCCTGCGGTGGCAAGTGGCACTTGGCAGCTGAAGGTAGCCAATCTCTTGGTCTTCTGTTACTGTTCAAGGATAAACTTTCCTTCATCATGCTGTCTGACATGAACATGCTCTGAATGATGGACAGGACACTGATATTTTTGGACATTTTAATAATCAAAACAAATCAGAGCCATTTTTTCCTGTGCATCCAAGTGACTGAATTTAAAAACAACTCCCCTTCTCCTAGATGGAAGGAGCTGAGCTAATGCCAGCACATGCACTCTATTCAGTTTTATTTCCCTGGAAATAATTTTCTGTCTAAAAATGCAGCTTTTTCAAAATCCCAGTTTTCAGGCAAAGTGGTTCTGCTGGAATTTTTGATGGCCAAAAACTGAGAACAGTTTGAATATCTTAATTTTTGCTGTATAACAAAAGTAATTCTTAGCTGATAAGTGGAAATGAGAGGAAAATTAAAAATTATATTTTGTCATTACTCTAGTGCAAACATTTGATACTGCTGAAGTGAAAGAACTTAATACAAACTAAACAGGGCATGGGGAGAACCACCTGCCAAAATCTGTTGGCACATTTGTTTTGCAAAAACCAGTGTAACTTCTTGTCATGGCACTGAGGAGAAACCGCAGCATCCAGCTGGCTCTGACGGACATAGGATTGGCAAAGCCAAATAGACATTTTGTGTCAAAAAAGAGAAGCCTGAATTAGTGTGAACATCATCTCTCCCTCCACACCTAAAGCTGATGAGAGCGATGAGTGATCACCTTCTTTGCAAGTGTTGACTGCAGTTCCTTGAATAGGCTGGTGGCACCCACGTAGGCAGTGTGAGAACAGCCCCTGCTCCCCTCCTCTGCAGGGGAGAATCCTGGACACACCATGTGCTTGGCACTGCCTGTTCCACCCAGGAAAGCAGATCCTTCATCTGGCACCTGAGCCTCTCAGAGCAGGCTGCAGCCATGCTACCTACCCAGCATCTGTCTCCTGGTCCTGCGATGGGCACGCTCCAGCCTTCATCTCACACCTTCCTGCTGCCTTGACTTGATGGAAGAAGGTATCACACAGATCCACAAGGAGTGAGCTCATGGGTTCCCATTCTCCTCCTCTGTATTCTAATGTGAGCAGGACCGATTTCACCAAAGCCACTGGAGGGGCAAACTGTGAGAGAAAGGAAACAGGACCCATCCTCTTCAGGGCTGGAGATGTTTGCCTTCAATTGGAGAGATGGTGAACTAGAGGGAAAGGTGAAAAGTGACAGTGAAGAGACAAGAAATATGCTTGGGAGGAACAAGAGAATAATTAAGCAAGGGCTGAAAATAGGCATTTATTGCACTTCTGGAAATGCTTATGAGCTTGAAAGCATCTGAAATATGAGAGAAACCGAGTGTTGCTGTCATGGTCCCAGGAGAGAGGGGCACAGTTGCTGAAGTATGTGAACTTCAGAGAACCCCAGGATGTTTTGAATTTTTCCCACTAGCTGTTTCATTTCATTCTCCAATCTAGTCAGAAATCATCTTCTTCAAAGGAGTGGACCTGGAGTATAACTCAATGGGAAAACACCAATGAATCTTTGAAATTAAGCTCTCCATTGGAAACATGGGGCAAATACAGCACAAAGGGACTTCAGAGCAGGGGAGACACACCCAGTGGAGCACAAGGCATCTCTGCCATGGGCATATTACTCTGCACTCTCTACCTGGGTACTTGGAGGATACCCTGACTGTGTCTTCCAGGAGACAAAAGCCTGGCATTTCTCTTCTGCATGAAATGCTGCCTGGTCTGTGGGGCCTGCTGGGAGCAGCGTGCCTGTGCTGAGACGTCAGTAACTTCCACGTCAGCTCCATGAGCACAATTCCTGTGCATAACTGTCTGAGCATCTTTACTCTCTGAAGATCTCTGTGATTTCAGCCGCTTCCTTTGACGATATAAATAATATGGTCTATTCTTAGCTCCACAGCAGTATATTCAAATCTTTATCTAAATTCTGCAGAATTTTCCATTTCAGATGTTTGGGCTTCCAGAGGCAGACTGCTGCTTATCCCATGCATGCCATTATTCCTTTGACACGTGATCTGAAAATTCAATTATCAGACCAATTACTGATTTTTCTGATATTTACAAGGAAAACATTAAAGTTTGATTAAGTGAGAATTCCCACTAGACTGATCAGCAGAGAGACCAAAATTAAATTGTGTTTTTAATAGCTTCATCCTGTTGCCACACATGAGGATTACCTCAATGTGAAAGCCTGTTGCCAAAAACTAAAATTCTGAACTCTGAGGAGTGAAATAAGTCTTTCACTCATGAGTGTACGCTGCTCTAGAGCCAGAGTGAGGCCAGGCCAGTGGTGTCAGAGGTGCCTTTCCAGTGGCAGCACTGGGAGTGAGAGCTTCATATGAATTTTGCATGCAGCTGAACCTAAGCAGAAACAAGATGGGGTCCTAACCTTCAGTGTTCCAAGGTGCTGAACAGCATCATGTGGAGGAGCAAAGCAGCAGGAAAATAACCACTTCATATCTGGAACTGAATCGACAGCAAAATGATGTGGCATTGTCATCCCATGGTAACTCAAGAGACCTGGATGGCTCCAAGCATCAGTCTTGGACACCTTGCCCAGAACCAGGAGAATGATGGCCATCTCCAAAATGTTAGTAGGGGTTTCTGGTTGTGAGGCACATGCTCATAAAAGACACTTTAACATGGTGCAAAGGTTTATCCCTAACAGCTACCTGTGGTATCCACCCAGCTCATTATGGGCAGATAAACATCTGCCTAGCTGTGCCTTACCAAAGATCAGACTGACATCTTAAAAAGTAACACCTGCAATTTGCAGGTGTAAAAAGCAAATAATTTTGAAACATTTGCTTGAGGAAAATATGAATCAGTAAAGAATAAAGGACAGAGATGCAGATATCTACAGTTGCATCATCAATTAAAGGACTGAAATCAGCTTAGAAACTGAGCTCTGCCAGCTGCTGGTTTACATGCTCAGTAGGAAGCTGCAGTGCCTAGGCAAGGTCTCTCTTTGGACCTTGTGCTTTCTCTGAGTCTTTGCAGTATCCAAAACTACATTTCTTAACAGGGCTGCAGGTGAGGATTTGGGTGCTTTAGTGTACTGATGACACAAAACTGTTTAGAGAAAACAGGGAGTTTACTGAAGGGGTTGATATGTTTGAATTCAGTAAGAGATGTTAATGTCCAGGGAACACACATCCTTCAGCAACAATGAAGCTCTTTCCATTTGCACTGTGGCATTCAGTGTCTGGGTACAAGGGCTTGCACTTGCCAAATTTTTCCCACCTCCACAGTATTGCTCCACCTTCCAGCATGACAATGAGGGGTAAGGAAAAGCACAGAAATGCCTTTTAACCTTCAGTCTCCATCAAATCAGAATTTCCTGACGCAGTGCACAGATGCATAATGCATAAGCACTTAGTGTGCTCCTCATGTGGAAGGGTTAATGAGTGAAACGAATTGTGTCATGGCAGGGCCTGATTCCTTTGGAAAGTTCCTCTCCCCTTCCAGAGCCTCTGGATTCATCTTTCTTAAATAAACACACTTCAGAAATCTTTTGGAGTGTAAATAAGTCAGGGCAGCAGCAAGAAAGCAATTGCCAGTGAATAATTTGAAGAGCTGCTTGCCGCTGGCCCATCCTCCTGGGGCCAGACCTGCTGGTTGGCAATGTCCTGTTTGTACCTTGATGTGGGTGCATAAACTTCCTCATTTAAAGAGGTTTCCATGATCCCCACTCATTTTTTCCTCCGCCCTCCCTCTCCTTTTTTGAGCTGTAATCGCCAAGACACCGTTGACTGTGAGTGCTTCAAACAATAACCTTCTGAATGATTTAGCAATGCAGCTCCTTCAGTAACAGGTTCCTCTTGGATGAAATACATTCATATTTATGTAGGACAGAGGTTTTGGAATGCTATTAAATTTACATGGTGAGCTGGCAGAGCAGCCATCTTCATCTGACGTGAAGGATGGGAAAAAACAGCCTCTTCACAGTAACGGGGAAATATTTACGAACACAGAAAAATCCTGCCAGTATTCATTACCCCAGCTGGGGGATGAGGACCATTCACATTAAAATGGAAAAACTTGTTCAATTATGAGACTATTAGGCTGGCCTGGAGGGGTGGGATGGGAAATTTGGTGGGGTAGGTCATGCATGGGCATTCTTCACTAGTTTGACAAGACCCTAATGTTGGAGAGGGCGTTTTATGTCTTCTCACAGAAATGAAGGAGGAAGAAAACTTGCTAGGGTGCAGTGAGGGTGAGTAGAGATACCACATCATACAAACCCTGGTTTGGAGATGGATGGGTAGGGGAAAGTAGCATGGCTGAAGGTGAGAAGAGGGGAATTAGCACTCTCACGGAGCAAGCAAAGCTTGGTTCAGTGCACAGAAATCAGACAGAGAAGGGCACCAGCACCTGACATTGCAGCCCAGAAGGATGCTTGCTGCAGAATGCTGTGCCTTAGGAGTTTGATATCCCTAACCCAACAACATGCAGAGCTTGCAGGTGAATTTTGAAGGGAAGACTCACTAGACCCATGACAATAAACAGAAACTGGGCTGATGAAATATTAGCTGCTGTAGACCATGACCCCTTCAGCTAAGACTCTAGAGGAAGGACACACACTCATCTCTCGTGGCTTCAGCAGGGATTAACTGCAGAAGCAGCCAGACCATGCCTAGTTCAGCCACAGAGCAGAAGAGATTTGTATAGAGCTAAAGAATGAGCTAAAACACAGGTGGCATGGGACCCAGCTGCAGCGCAGGGATAATGGGCAGTGATGGAGAGGAACATGGGCCCACAAGTGGCATGTCCCCACTTCACTTCCCTTGTCAGGACTGGGGGCAGAGCTGCCAGGAAGCTGCTGTGCAGGGCATGGTCATCAAAGATTGAGCATCATGGTGCTGCAGAGGTGTGATGTAACCATGAGACTGGGTTCAGCACAAACAGCCAGAGGTCCATCAGGAGCATGAACTCTCTGTGGTATGGCACCAGCACTCCTGCTGACACTGATCAGCCCCACGTGTATTTGCTGTGTCTGAGTTTGGGCAGACCTGCACTGCCCACTTGCTTGGCCCCATGACACTGTTCCCTGGCTCACGAACACTACATCAGCCACACCACCAGCCTGGGATTGTTTGGAATGGTGGTGCTAAGGCTGCCCTCTCCTCCAGAGACTCTAGCCAAGCCACGATCAGTGCACACAAGGACATGTTGCTCAGGAAGGCTTTCCAGCGAGGGAGGAGAGCGTCAGAGGAGGGATGCAGGGCTACTGAGCATACTGCATCCTTCTCCACCTTGGATCTGGCCTGCTTCTCCCTCTGATGTGAGGGCCCCTGTGCTGGCAGGAGAGATGTGATCCCGAGCAGCCAAGCGCCTGTGACCTTTGAAGGGCCTGTGGCACCTTTTTACAGGAACAGAGAGACATTTCCAGTGACACCGTGGCCGACATCCAAAGCGTGCAGATTACTTTTTGCCTCCTTAAATATTCTTTGTGGTGTCCATGATCTCTAGAAATGCCAAAAGCGCTGGAGCAGCTCCAGCTGAAACAGATAACTTGCTGTTATTCATTTGGCGAAGCAACGTTTTCACCTCCAATCCTAAGCTGTTGTGTGTGGTAACTGGACTGTTCAATAGCTCCTGTATTTAACCCCAGCAGCAGTTGGCATGGTGGTGGCTCCATGGTAAATAAGCAGTTGGAGGTTAGAAGTAGTATGGAAACATATAATGCCTTTATAAAACTCACTGGGCTGTAGGTGGCAAATAACTTCAGCAGTTCCCAAATGGCCTCAAAACGTAGCGGCTGCAGAGGCAAATTAGTCATTTTATGCTCTAAATACTTAATGTCAGTGCTAAAAATGAAGAGATGGAAAAATGTCGTGGAGAAGCGGATCAGGATGCAGCCAAAAACAAACCCATCCTCATCTGGTGTAACTTGATGTGGAGCAGCAGCAGAACCAACGCAGCGATGCTGGCTGACAGCCGCTGCCCAGCCAGTTACGTGAGCATCTCTGACCAAGCAGTGCTGTGGGAGAACTCATATAACACTTCAAATATTGATACTGAAAACCAACAGTCTCCCCTCGTTTCTGACCAAGCAGAGTTTGAAACAGAAGCAAAAAAGATGACTTCAAAGGTGCTGCCCGCTGACAGGCTGAGGGATGTGAAAGGCACAGCATGAGGCTTTTCTCCTTGTGTGGGAAATCAGGAGGGGAGAGATAGGAAGCTGGCATTGCGGAACGGAATTTAAAAAAAATAAAGGACTAACGAGTACAGGCTGTGGTGTGCCTTGAGAGGGATCAATGCGGCAGCTTTCCGACGCAGGCTAACTGAGGCAGCAGTAATGTGGACCGGGAGCGGCGGAGCCACAGCTCTCACCCTGGGGTGGGCAGAGCAGGAGCTGCTCAGAGCCGACTGGTCCAGCCAGTGGGTATTGTATCCGTGGGCTTTGAGCTGGGAACCGAGCCTGGCACCGGGGCCCTTTTCCTTGTTTGATTAGCTCCTTTTCCTTTGGCAGCTGAAAGGACACTTGGCAGCACCAAGGCTTCACATCTTGTTGAGCTGAATAGGAGAGAGCAGGGTTTTGGCAGGGACAAAAGAACATACCACTGCTCCATCAATGGCCTCATTACTGAGTGCTGTGGCTCACAAGGAGCAGCAAGGAGCGATGGAGAGCTTTCTTCTGGTAGGCAAACACGGGTTGGAAATGCATTTCCGGCTTGACCTATTACTCGGAAGATATCAGCTCAAAGGCAAGTTGAAAGCTTGACAGTTTTTATCTGTACAGGAGATGTAAGCGTATATTGTCTATCCCTGGCTGAGGGTCTGGAAGCCAGCCTGAGTGTGTGTGTGTCTTGTGGAGAGCAAGCCAGTGAGCTCAGCCATCTGAAGCAGAAGGGTGGCACAGAAAATGAAGGGGCAGGCTGGTTTTCAGGAAGGGATTGGAGTGGCCTGACTGCTCAACAGGTGCTCATCACCTGGTCATGTTAGTACCAAGGGTAACAGCTGTATTATCTCCTGTTCAAGCCTCTTGAAAAACTAAACGACAAGGAGGCTGCCAGGAAACACTGTAAAGGGGTAGCTGGTCACTCAGCTGGCTGTATTTTAGCTCTCATTTCTTCTGTAAATTTATTGTAGTATAAATCAATACTATTTATTCATTTAGACATAATGACAAGACTGTCCATGCAGATGCCATTAACGACCTGAGCAGATACATTTTTAAAGACATCTAGGTGAGAGTTTTTAACAAGCTAGTAATAATTATCCTGCAAAGTCTACCTTTATCATTATATCCAGGCAATGGGATTTTCAGGAACATTCATTGTTCCCTGTTGCTAACAATTTACAGCCAAGCCTGGTGTGAATCAGGCTAAGGTCGATACCAAGTGTTTTGGAAAATCCCTACTCCTGTATTAATTTTCTGAACTATTCTGAGACTCTGTTGTACAGAGGATGGTGCAAACCACACAATATATGCCACAGTTAAGTGGAGCTGAGCACTTTGAAAGTGGTCCAAGACTACTTGCAAGTGAAAACTCGATGTGGTCTGTAGGAATCATTTCATGTAGAAGTGAAGTTCAGCCATGTAGGGATAAAAGTTATGGTGGTGGAAGGTGATCCAGGAACACTGCAAAGGAGTTTAGAGAGAAAATTTTCAAGTATACGTTACTCTTGGTGTGTACTTGTAAGGACAAACTGGGGACAAGAGGGTAAAATGGCTGTGGTGGTTTTGATGCAAACATTCAAGTGCCATGTTCTCCCCATTCTTAAAATCAAGTCTCATCCCTGCTGGTCCATCCTTGAGCCCCAGGAGCTCCCAGTCATCCAGGTTTGCCCCCATTGAGTGTCTCCTGGGAAGAGGGGGAGCAGAGTGACCCGTCAGGCTGGTCATCCCCAGCTTTTCCAACAGCCTGTGCTCTCCAGTCCTACACTCTGCAGCCAGTGGCTACAGGTACCCAACTGCTCTGCATGAGGCAAGGGAGGGTGGCAAACTGGCACTGCCCATCACATCCCCAGTCAGGCGTGGTCTCTGGGTGGGGGAGATGTGGTGGCAGCAGATAGACCAGCTGTACTTCCCCGCAGACAGGCTGATGTGGCAGCCCTCCAGCTCTGGGCAGGGCTATAGGGACTAAATTCCAGCCTTGCTTCTTCAGGGCGATTTCAGAGGAATTCCCTGAAGTTAAGCTAAATTTAAAACCATTTCAAGGAGGAGGAGTGAGAAGCAAACCTCATCATCTCAAAACATGCTCAGATAGAGGCTCTGCTTGGCATACCAAGATGAATAATAAATAGCAGTCATCCATCCATGTGGATAGATTGGCTCTGCCCACAGCAGAGGGTGTGAAAAAAAAAAGTGTGAGGGGAGCATTTCCCAGCAGCTCTCCCTCTGGAAACCTCTTGCTCGCATGGTATTGATTGAGAGAAGGTACAAAGAAAAGACATTAGTTAAATAAAATATTTTAACATCAGGCAGGACATCGATAACTGATTTGTTCATCATCCCAAAAAGTCTCTGAGGAAAAGGAGAGGGAGAGCATGAGCCAGAGCCTGGTTCCAGCCCAGGGCAGAGACCAGCACCAACACCCCCCGATGTTCTCCATCCCTCCTGGCCACCTCAGGGAGATGTCTGGGCTCCCTGCTCCTCTTCTCCCCGTATCAGGAGCCCACTCTGGCATGGTGGAACTCCCTGTCAGCTGCTGAGGAGCGGGAGCCAGCTCGGAGGGGCTCTTGACCCAATGCCTGTCACGTTCCCGGGGCATCCGTGCCACCTCCTGGGACAGGGAGGAAAAGCTGCGGCAGCTCTCTCGGCATCGTGGTGCTCACTCAGCCTTTAGGCATTCCCGTGAGAGCCGAGGGAGAGGAGAGGCAGGAGCAGAGCGTCTGCAGGCAGGCGCCTCGGGGCGCTGGGAAACCTCTCCCCTCCCTGTCTGCTCTCAGTCCCATCGACGATCTCGGGGGCATTTGATTGCGGCAGTCACTTACGTAAGGGCAACTGCACGTTATGTGCAGCACAGCGGAGCCCCAGACCTGCCCACCTGCCCTCTGCAAGGGAGGCTGCTGTCACGGGCGGGACACGGAGGGCAGAGGGGTTTATGCTCTGCCTCCCCATGCCTGATGCTCCGAGTCTGCTCTCTGGGCAGCTCGAAAGGCTGTGAGAGCAAACCCATCCTTGCAGCCATAGCGAAAGAACTGGCTCTGCAGCTTGGATTGCAGACAGATAATCACATGCTGCACAGCTCTGGAAACCTTGGAAAATGAGTGAAAACATGTTTCTTTCTTAGTGGGAAGAGCTGGAAGGATGTTCTGGGGCTCTGGCACCTCCCACCTCACTACCCTGAGCTGTGGAGGGAGGAGGCAGCTCTGGCAGTGGGAATTTGGGGTGGCCAAAATCAATAGTGAGCTGCAGCCCTGGCTGGGGAGCTCCTGGGACCGGGGAAGGCTCTGCCTCGGACAATGGATTATTTTTAACTAGCTCCAATCTTCAAACACAGTAGCTTA
Source organism: Acanthisitta chloris (assembly GCF_000695815.1). NCBI lineage: Eukaryota > Metazoa > Chordata > Aves > Passeriformes > Acanthisittidae > Acanthisitta > Acanthisitta chloris. Next base: position 8,276 of record NW_008681476.1, on the reverse strand, counting down.
AAAAAAGGGGGAAAAGAAAAGAATAGCTGATTTGTGCAAGCTCCCTGCTCCCATTAAGTCGGTGGAAGTGGTGCTCTGCATTTCAATGGGGGCAGGACTGAGCTTCTCATGAGATAAATTGCACCCTGTCCCTTTGCATGCTCTGTGCAGCTAGTCCTGGCTTGCTAAGCTTCGCTCTTTCCTGGCTCCCCTACGAACAACCCTCCCTCCCCGAAACGCTCCCCAGCAGATTTTTTTGTTGTTGTTGTCATTTAGCTATTCATTTTCCATAGGCTGCCTTCATTCCCGTGGCCTTTTGCAGCTAGGAGACAAGATGTTGCCTTGGAAACAAAGCCCCTTAGATGTTTGGAGTCTCTGGGATTGCTCTGTCTGCTCCCGAGTACTTCTAGGTTATTTTTATTAACCACACAAAGATGCAGCAGGCTCGTAGCCAAGGCAGAAAGTAGCCCTGGGAGGTGGAGGGAAGGCAAGACTCTTACTGGCATCATTTTTTTGCGATGCACCATGGGCTGAATGCCTGCAAGAGAAATGGCATCTCCAGAGAGTGCTGCACAGGCAGGGCTGTTCCTGGGGCTGGGGATGGCTGCAGGCAGGCAGAGCCACAGTAGCTCCAGGGAGAGAGGCTTGCCAGGAAAGAAAAAGCAGAAGTAACTGAGAAGGGACAATAAAGAGGAGTGAGGAATGCAAGACACTCAGGTTTCTTGGGGTTTCTCACTTTCCAACCAACTGGCTGTGCCATGAAGGGACCCACCACACGCACCTCTGCCAAGATGTACATAGTGGCTGTAGGATTAGTCTGCTTATTTTAGAGGAAATCAGATTTCCAGACCCATTAGGCAACTGTGAAAGCCTCTGCTCCGAGGTTTGATTGAGAATTCTGCTCTGTGCCACAGGGTGAGTCAGGGGCAGCACAAACAGACCCCCAGCCTGAGCTTTGCTCCTGACTAGATCACACTGGTTCCTTCTGCCCCAAATCCATCTGCAAGGGAGGTCTGACCCCTTCTGCACAGGGGCTCTGGGAGGCAGTCAGAGGCTGTACTGTTCCTGCATCCCCTTATCCACAGGCATCACTGCATGACGCTGCCAAATCCCAATCCCTCCATGGAGAATATTTTGGAATAGGCTTTTACTCTTCTGCAAAGATGTGAGGAAAAAAAAACAAAAAAAAAAAACCAAACCAAAAACAAAAACAAAAGCAGATTTAAAGAAGCTTCCTAATCCCCTGCTGGTGCTTGAAATATTTCCAATCCAGCCAAAGTATTCCAGAAAGAAGTTAATAGATATTATTTTCCAAAAGAATATTCAGCACATTATTAAACCTATGCCTTGCTACTCATGTCAGCATGGTCCTCTGGTCTGTACACCCACAAGGGACAGCTTCCCCCTGCAGCAGCTGCAGGACTTGCTGAGCCAGGGAGGCTGGCACAAAGAGAGGAGGGGAAGCACAGAGGGGAAGGAGGGAAAGCACTGAAACAGGATGAGCCTGAGAGAAGGTGGGCAAGGACTAGCAGTATCACACCCACAGGGGTGTACACCAGCAGGACACAGTCATGGAGACCTTCGACCGTGATGCTTGAGATGGTGCAGCCATTTCCATTCTTGGCTACAGGCAAGTGCTGATGCCATCCCCACTGTTTTGGAGGACTCGAGGTGACCTGTAATGGCAGCAAAATATTTTGGCAGGGGGATCCACCCTGTATTCCCCATATGTATCATATAGGATTACAGACAAGGGAGCAATTCCACCACTCTGTGGCATCATCATAGCTGAGCCTCACAGATGCCCAGGCTAGCAAGATACTCACAGATTTTCTTATCCCTTCTGGCACATCCTCACCAGAGCAAGGAAGTCTGCCTCATCCGCACAAGTGTCAGAAATGCCGGGTGCTTTTTTCCCATCATTGCTGATTTTCCTTGTCAATACTACATGATGCCATGGTTACAGAGATGTAAGACTAATCCAGTGACAGCAGGTTATGGGCTTTTTGGTTTTGACATTCTTTGATGCTATATTTGTGCCAGAAGAATAAATAATAAATACACACAGCAGCATCAAAGATTTCTTCTGGGCCTCCAGCCTATTTCTGCCTCTCCTTGTTAAGCTGTTAGAAATATAGTTCTCTGCCATCCACTTATTTTACAAACCATCCTGTCATCTAATGCTGCACCTGAGGTCCCATTTATCCATTCTCTCTGAAAAGAGCAGTTAATAAAAATAAAGTTTCTGTTAATGTCCCTGAGAACAGCTTCCCCTGGAACAGCAATGCACACACTCAACACAACAGGTTCCTTCCCCCTGCTCTTCTGTCCCTTTCCCTCTTTTTCCTCCTCCCATTCTCCCCCTTTATAAGTGTTGGGGAAATTTCTTGATGCTCTTATAAGGAAAATATAGGACAATTTTTCTCTGCAGCAACCTGAAACAATGTATTAGCAAATCTGGTAGTGTGTGACGTGCCTCAGCTCTGGTAAGGTGGAACTTGCTGGAGGTTAGTCTCTGTAATCCCTGCTGATCAAAGGAAGAGCTCCTCCAAGCCTGTTACAAGCACCCAAGTCTTGATTTTGCTGAAGATACAGCAGCAGAGGGGAGATTTAACTCAAAATTTGTCTTTCATCCACTCTGAACTCTGGAGCTCCTTCTAGGCAGCCACAGACAACTCGAACGGCCACTGCTCTACTTCAGCCCCATCAGATGCAGCTTCTACTCACAGCAGAACCTCAGCCAAATGCCCCTCCTGCCCCATCTCTTGGAAATCCTGGTGTTCCCTGCAGAGAAGGGCTCACAGTCAGCTGGAAATTTAGAGGGAGAGAAACTAAACAAAAATTATAGTAAGAAGTCATGGGCAAAATTTTGCTAGCCAGTCACTCAGTGAATTGCATCTTGTTTCAGTCCATCTCCTTCACAATGTGAATATTATAGAATCCTGTGATGGTTTGGGTTGGTAGGTACCTTGAAGATCATCTAGTTCCAAGCCCCCTGGCAGGGGCTGGGACACTTTCCACTAGCCCAGGTTGCTCCAAGCCCCTTCCAACCTGACCTTGAACACTTCAAGGGATGGGGCATCTACAGCTTCTCTGGGCAACCTGTGTCAGTGCCACATCACACTCATGGGGAAGAATTTCTTCCTAATATCTAATCTAACCCTGCATTCTGTCAGTTTGAATCCATTCCCCCTGGTCTGAGGTCACCCTGGGGTGACCCTTGGGGTCCACAGTAGAATGCAGGGGAACATGTTTCATCCAAGCTGATTTTTCATACCATCTAGTTTTTGGATTCTGCTAAGTGGAAGAATCAGTATTCTTTGGCTTCTGTGATGCCTGATGTCATGTCAGCAATGCAAGAAATAATTTTGAGAACACCCAACAGGCAGAAGCCTTGGATATGGGCAGCAAACCCACTGACTGCTGTAGCTGTTTCAATGAAGAGCAGTAAGAAATCCCTACCCAGATATCCCAATTATGGGATATAGAGAAGAGGCAACAGGGAGCTGAAATCTAACAGGGTTGGGGTGAAGGGAGGGGGTTTTCCTCTCCACCTTGTCCTTTAAGTATGTATCTTCAACACAGATCACCAAGTAAAATAGGACCATAAAATTAAATAGGACTCCTCCTGATTGAAACACCATTGCTTTCTTCAGGGACAGATGACTGTAACCCACAGACTTAGTCCTTCATCATACAAGGCACTGATAAATCTGCGAGATTAATTGTAGAGTGGGGATTAGCACCCACCGTTCAGCATCAAGCTCTGAGCATTAAACTAATTATTAGGTTCCAGCACTGCATGGCTTCCCAGCAGGAAGGCACTGCCCTATAAATCATCATACACAAGCAGCATTTAGCCAAAGATGTTAAAAAAAAATCTGTCTTTCTCCTGGGAATGCACCCATCATAGGGGCTGGTTTTCCTTTCTGTTCCAAAGACAAAGCCTATTTCCTCCTTTGTGGTGGGAAAGCTTCAAGCAAAACTGTGTCCCCTCTGCCCTGTCATCCTTAACGCAGTCACCCAGAGGAATGATGGTGTGGAAAATCTGAAAGACAGTTGAAGAGTGGAAGATGTGCCATCAGAAATTCCCAAATCCTGAGCAGGTTCCCAGAGAATCGCCACCACTCCCACTCAGCTCATCCTCAGCCATCCGCGTTGCAATGAATGTAAAATAGCCGTTTATTTTACTAACGCTGGGAGCCAATGCAGCTTCCCCACCTGCTCTCCCACTGTGGGATCTCAGGCATTTCCCTGACATCTACTGCAGCACAAACACTCCAGTGCCGTTACAGTTTATGGACTTTTACCCAGCAGAGGATTTTACAGAGAGAAGGGCAGTAAGCTGCAAGGATTTTGCTCTCTCATCTTTACATGTTTCCAGGCTGCTCCTCAGCACTGCGGCAGAGAAGTTCCCTGTGGAGCATGAAGCCATGCGGCTAATGTCCCCCATCTGTGACTCTCATCCCCTCCCTGGTGGGCAGCGCTGTCTGTGCCTGCATGGCCTGAAAGTCCTCATTGAGGAATGACGTTTGGGCTTGCAAGTCCCATACCCAGCTCCTTTGCTCAGTGCTCTAGGACAGAGGACCTATGAAAACATCCTGCCCTGCAGGGCAGTGGGAGTTAGCAGTGACTGTCAGTCACTGAGGGATGCCCTTTTCTTGAATTAGAAGGGACTGGGATGGACAGAGTGCCGTTTTATTGCCTTCCGTTGCAGCTAGTGGGTCAGGACCTATTTTGAGACCATTGAACACATACTTTCTGGCTTTCCCATCCTCACTTGGAAAAATCAGGTCAGCTACCCACCACGTTTGTCTCACCCAGCTCAGGAGCTCTTCTGAGCTCCTGAAGAACAGGGAGGACCCTGCACTTTCCTAGAACAAAGCAAATTTATGAAATTACTTGTCTTTGAGTAGTATCCCTTTTTCAGGTGTTCTGTGTTGTTGGGTGGTGGGTTTTTCCACCTCTCTGGTAAGTGAAGCACTATTTCCTATAGAACATAGGGCTGTAGGAATTCTTACTATGGTGGTGGCCAGCTGGCAGCTCAGGAGCTTAGTCTAGTCCATGCATTATCCAGTCCCTGGATTGCCAGATAGTCATTAAGCAAACAGGGAATATTATTTTACATGTGTTGCAGGAGGGGCAAAGAGGGTTGTACCCACATAAGCACTAGCAAATTTTATTTGGTCAACTGTAGTATCACACAGAGTGGGTAGGAGTGAAGGTAGCGCCGAACACAGAGCAGTTGGGCTGCTGTAAGAGCTGTAATAATCTATAATATCAGTCCTGTTCAATGTCTCTCCAAATAGCAAGCAGCAGACAGAAAAAAACAGCTGTAACAAGGTTTCAGGCTAGAGATACTAGACCACATCCCAGACACACAGAACTCTTTGACCAAGACAGTCAGAGGTAATGGTGCCATCTTGGCTCCAGAAGGATATGAAAACCAGGGCTGTACTAATTGGTAGCCAGACAGCACAACCTCAGGAGAAGATCTGGATGTCACCGTGGCTGTCGGGTTATGTTTTCCTTACAGAATAGTCTGTCTGCTCAGAGACAGACAGCAGCCCTTTGGCATTGTGTCCACATCAACCCACCTTTTTTTTGTGAGCTGTTCCCTCTGTAACAAGCAGGTTAGAAGATGGCTACTATGACCCTGTGGAAAGCCAGCCATCTCTAACTTAATTTGTTAGGCTTAGCTTTGCTGTGTGATGCAAATTGCTGGAGAGCACTACACTGAGCTTTGCATCAGTGTAAACACCTTTCTCAGACCGCTGGGATCTGTGTCTGGAGCTTTGCAGTTCCACCTTCAGCTAATGAGGGTGAAGAGGAGATGTAGTTTGGGTGCCCACCTCAAGGGATTCTCCAAAGAGATAGATTTCAATAAGCCACTGGATAGATTTTTACCTGCTCAGTGCCTTCCAGCATCTCTCAGCAAGCCAAATGCCAATCAGAGGTGGGAGGCCTTGATTGAATGTTCTGAAGGCAGATGGAAGGGTAGAGGAGGAAGGGAGAAGGTTGTCTCTTCTGAAATGCACAGCAGCTGCTTCATGCCAGACAAATTTCCACAGATTGAGAGGTCAGGTCTGAAACACAGATGTGAGAAAGAGAAGGAGAGTGAGGGGGAGAGTCATATGGGTCTGAAACACAGATGTGAGAAAGAGAGGGAGAGTGAGGGGGAGAGTCATACATGTTGTTATTTATTCAGTGTCTACAAAAACTCCTATGGTCTTGGAGCTGGGCCCTGGATGTCTCTGGAAGAGGCATATTCACCAACCCTGCTTTGTTTCCAAGATTCATACAGGATGCAAATGCTGTGAAAATCACTGGCTTTTGCTGTGATGCAGCCACACTTTGGCTGGGAAGCAGGGTCCAGATTTCTGAGACACTCTGTAAGGAGGAGGAGGAGGTGGTTTTCAGTTTATGAGGTACATTCTGCCCCAAAGTTACGGGACGTCACTTCTCACTGCAGTAGCAGAGGTACATACCACTGTGCCCTGGAGGTTAGGGTCTTCCATCTGAGTCCCCCATGAAGGTTCCCTTCCATGGACATTTTTTTCGGGTGCTGAATGCTCTCAAGACATCAATTTGACTTCTCCCAGGCTCATAACTAGTGATGGCCACTACTTTTTTCACAAGATTGCTTGCTGATAACTAGTACTATGCCTCTGATTTGTCTTGCACCGCCAGCCAAATTGCAATGCTTATCTCTTCCCCCACCACACGGATTTTTGAAATGTTTTGAGATGCAGCTCTGAGTACAATCAGCCACCAGAGGAAATTGCCCCAGGGTTAACCTTTGAGATAGGCTGAGTGACAAGTATGATTAATCAGAGTAAATAACAGCAAAAAATTATATTTACTGGGATTTAGTTCACCAAAAGGAAAGGACGGTACAATGTGACACACTGGCTCAGCTCTCCTGTGGCTGTAACTCAACGCAGCTCTGTAGGGTTTAGCAGATTTGTACCACACAGCTTCACACAAGGCTTTGCCTCTCCTTTAAATTCTCCCCTTCAGAAAACTATTCCTTTTTGAAAATCAAAAAAAACCCAAAACGTCCCCTAGTTAGGGTCCAGGCAACTTCAAAGGATCAGAGCCAGGGTTTACTCTGGGACTGGCAGAGATGGGGACCTGGGTCCTACTCCAGTGCAACTCTACAGCAGCCAGGGCAGGACCAGCTCTGCCAGTACCTTCACAGGCACTGGTCATGGCTGGTGGTGAGGAACAAATAATTAGGGTTGGTCTGTATCAGTGTGATGGAAAATCACTTGCTTGCAGAGACAAACATGACTGCCAGTAGTGTCAGGCTGCTAGGAGGAGCCTCTCTCCCTTCCAGCAAGGTAGCACATTAATTGGGCTATGTGGCTGTTTCGAGCGAAGTCACAAGTTTGCATGCTGAGCACAGGCTGTGTGCTTGGTGACAGTGACATATGGAAGACAATTAAATAACTGCAGTTATGTCCAGGTTAGGGAGAGAACAGATCCCCTTATGAACTGGATTTATACTATGAGTCTGGTGCACAGGTAGGAGCAAACCCCAGGGTTAGGAATGAGACAGGCTGACTTCCCACTGTGTTTACAAGCTTCTTGTTCACACCTGCCTCTGGATTTCAGACCCTGCCCTGGCACTACAGAGCCCTCTCCACTCCCCTGACCAGCATGGAGGTTTGTTCTTTAGCAAAGGGTTATTTGATCTTTTGGTTTGATAGGTAAAGCCTGGATGTGTATTTTACCTTCCCAGGGTCTCTGAGCTCAGCTGTCTGCCCAGGCCAAGCCCGGGCAGCTCTAATTCTCCTGCTGTAGGTGAACTGATTCCGCATTCAGGAGTGACACAAAGTGACAAATCTCACTCTCAGTAACGAACAACCTGAAGGCAATCAGCTTGGAGCTTAGGGTTTCACCCGCCATGGAAAATGCAAGCCATTGGGAAGTGGCATCAGGACATGTGGGAATGCTGCACTGATAGGCTAGGATGCTCCTGCTGGAGAAGAACCAGCACGAA
>NW_008681476.1:0-230 GCF_000695815.1 Acanthisitta chloris | reverse complement strand
GGAGACAGAGCAGCTGGGAAAGGCAGAGGCAGCAGTGGTGGTAGCAGCCCTGCACCATTTTGTAGCTCCTTCCAGCAATCCCAAGGGCCAAGTGCTGCCTATTTTTAGCTGCCGAGGTAGCTGAAATACCACCACTCCTTCCAGCAATCCCAAGGGCCAAGTACTGCCTATTTTTAGCTCCCGAGGTAGCTGAAATACCACCGTGATATTCATTAACAAAAACCCTGTCG
>NW_008681475.1:3614-6681 GCF_000695815.1 Acanthisitta chloris | reverse complement strand
GCAACCTGGTCTGGTGGGGAGGGGTCCTTGCCCATGGTAGGGTGGATGGGACTAGCTGATCTCTAAGGTCCATTCCAACCCCTAAAATTCCATGATTCTATGATTCTATGAAATATTCTTATGCTCACAGAACCATGTTAGATGTCTTGTTCAAGGTCACCCAGGAAACCTGTGGCATAGCAGGAACTTGAACAAGTCCAGTCACTTCTAGTCCACCTTCTTAACCACAGGGCTCTCAGCAGTGTTAGCCACAACAGCTGTTGGACTTGGCTCTGCAGCTGTGGGAATTTGCCTATACACAAAGAGAGGGAGTAGGAAGCTGTAAGGGGGAGGGAAGCAGAAAGAAAACATAGGTACATGATGTTATTTTTATTTAACTGACAGAGAGCTCCGTAGTTTGTGGAACAATACCTGCTGGGTCATTAAAACACAGCCAAGGTTGATGTTGTCAGGCACTGTGGTCATTTACAGAGTCAGAGCAGAACATAATGCTGGCAAAGGGTTTTATTGTTTCCTGTCCTTGCTGGGTTTGCTTTTGTAAACATGTCATTGGAGTCAGCCTGGTAGTTAGGTGTCATTAAGTGGCAGCTCTGTGTTTCCTAGCATGGTCAGGATCTCAGGCTCAGAGCAAAGTTAGGATTCAAAGGGGTTCCTCTGTCTTGTTGAGCATCTGTGAATGGGGCCTGCTGCAGAGGGTTTGACATCTCACCTTCCTGCTCCCCCTCCTCAGCCTCACACTGCTGAGTCTAATCTTTCCTGAAGGAACTTTGACTGGAGTGAGATACCTGTTTCCTGATGAGTGATAATTCACTGGCGTCACTAGGATGGGAGCCAGAATTCCCTCACTGAAGAGGGAAAAGAGGTGTTGCCTTGGAAGAAGAAAAGGGCCCCTCCCTTCCACCATCTCCACCTGGAACAGATGTGCTGCTCATCAGGTTACATTTACAATGCAACCCTAGGAAACACTTTGAGATAGGAATGTGGTATTCCACATAATATATTAATTCAGAGGTCAGAACATAGTAATAATTAATGACTGTCAATAGTTCATTGGGCAAAGTAGTTTCCAAAACAAAATTATAATTACTGGCTGTCAGTAATTCATTTGGCAAATTAGATCCCAGATGATAATTAGTTAGTAATGTGTGAATTATGGGCCTGGGTGGCTGTTGCAAGAAAAAGACAATGAGATAGGGAGAATAGTTCTCACCTAATTTTAAAGTTAGATCTTAAAACCTCGGCAGTATCTTAGACTACCCTCTCTAATAATTTCAAAACTCAATACAGTAATTCATTTTATTCCAATACAGAACAGATTATTTTGCTTTTTCAGGCATGTCTCACTGGTTGTAATTGCAGTCTATGATGTCTAGCTTGTACTTTATAGTCTCCCTTTCATACAACTAAAGACAGGTGAGTTTCATCCCACCTGTTCTTGCCACTGATCCAGCACAATTTGGACACCAAAATGCCTTTGTGGGTCTAGGCCTTGTAAGATGTGTGTTAAAGTGGATAAAGATTCTCCATCTGGAGGCACAGGGAAAGGATCAGTGTCCAAGGGGTGACAAAGTGCCTCCACTGCCTATGCTGAAGAGGCATAGAAGGCAAATTGTAGCTAGACATCCACTTCCACCTCTTTCCAGCATAGCTGGAATTCCTCTACTGAAAGAGGGATTGCATCCTGGGGCACTCTAATTCTTATCCCACCCAGGACACAGGTGTCATTGACCCCTGGGCCATTGCCATTACCCAGTGTCCCTGAAAGCCTCACTCCTTGCCACTTGCAAGTCCTGTCACCCCTCCCCAGGCAACACCTTCTCTCCAAAGTCCCTCGGCCACTGCTGAAACCTGAGTTTGCTAAGGCAGTGGAGGGGGACTCTGACTCCATGAACAATTCCAACATCATCAGTATCGGAGCCTGTGAGAGAGCAGAGACTGTCTGTGCATTAACAGCAGCCTGGGAGGAGCCCAATCACCCTTAAAGTGCAATGACTTTTAGTATGGGGACATGCTAGGTATGTTCCAAAGGCCACTGATGTCAGCAGGACAAGACCTTTTGATTTCCTTAGACCCAGAAAGAGCAGTGAGTTAAGTGAGGGACATTCTCTTTCTCACACAGCTGAAGTTGAACACTTGAAATCACTGGTATTTGCTGAGCAGAAGTGAGGCTGTGTCAGGAAAGCAGCTGAGCTTTACTTTCCTCTAAAATTATTTGTCTTGTTTTGGAGCCTAAACCAATAGAGTCATTCCATGACAAAACTCAGGGCCAGAGAAGCTGACAGAGCAAAAATTGTGACCAATAGAAAGCTTTCAATAGCTTCTCCAAGCTTAAGAATTCCATTTATATTGTCTGGCTTGATTCACAGTCCCTGCCACTCATTTATTTAAACACTGAGTTCAGGTTTGGCTGAGTGAGGATTGATTGTTTTTCTTATCAGCACCCTGAACCATGTATTTGTCCTGAGAAAACCAGCAATGACCACAGAGCTCAGAAACCTCAGAGCAGGATCTGGGCTTCATTATTCTGTGCTCCTGAGAGTGAGATAACCAGGAAGGATAGCTCCAGGAACCTATCTGGTGTAATAGTGCTGTGTTTGGATCTCGTGCTTTCTTCTGCCTTTGCCCTTCAAGAAGTTTAGCTAATGTCCTGCAGTCTCATACTCCCAGCAAGTCTTTGGTGCACTAAATAGGGTATGGCCTCCTAATTCCCACCTAAGCCCAGAGGAGAGCTTCAAAATAGACCCACTCAACTCCATTTGAGAGATGTTGGATTGTGACAGACATCTTTAGTCCTCCATTTGCCATGCAAGTTTTGAGCTATGTGAAGAACCACATTGGTTGAACTGAGCTCACAAACTCCTGTCTCCTGCCAACAGCCACCAGTGTTGCCTAAAGTAGGTTTCCCTTCTTTTAAGACTGGTTGAAGTGATCCCTGAAGGGTGTTGTGATCTTACCTGTTCTCACCTCTGCATGGACCCCTCTGGGGTGCTGACAGAAGGAGCCATTGCTCCAGAATGGACAGAGAAGAGAAGGTAACTGCAACTGCATGAAACTGGTCACACTGGTG
>NW_008681475.1:0-3597 GCF_000695815.1 Acanthisitta chloris | reverse complement strand
GCAGGATGACTAGTCTCAGGTTGCTCCCTCTGGAAACACGGGTCCTTGGGTTGTCACTTTGGATCCATTAAAAGTGCTCATTTAAAACCATGGTCCATATTTTAATGCACAAAAGTTACAGGGAACCTACAACAAGGAAGATCAATCACTCAGGAAGGTGAAGAAATTCATCTGCCCAGCTGGATCCTGAATAGAGTCAAGAGATGGGGCTGACCATCATGCTGACTTACTCTACTCTCCATGTGTACCTTCAAGGGTGCCTATAAAAGAACAGATTCCATCACACTGAGAACAGAAGTGAGATGATAGAATCACAGAATGCTTTGATTTGGAAGGGACCTTAAAGATCATTTATTTCCATCCCCTGCTATGGGAAGGGACACCTTCCCCTAAACCAGCTTGCTCAGAGCCCCATACAACTTGGCCTTGAACACATCCAGAGATGGGGCAGCCACAGCTTCTCTGAGCAACCTGTGCCAGTGCCTCAGCACCCTCACAGGGAAGAATTCCTTCTGTATATATCTAACCTAAATTTCTTCTCTTTCAGTTTGAATCCATTCCCCTTTGTCCTAACACTGCAGTTCCTGATGTAGAGTCCCTCTACTACTTCCCTGTAGGCCCATTCAGATACTGGAAGGCTGCTCTGAGCTATCCACACAACCTTCTTTTCTCCAAGCTGAACAGATCAGATCACTGCTCAAGAAGTGTGACATAAGATAGGTGTGAAATAACAGGTTTATAGAACACATGAAACACTACAACAACAATCACATCACTTACGCAACTAATTCATCACTTTCCCTTCCCTCAGACACACATAAACTCTAAGTGACTTTTCCCAATGAAAACTGCCAAATTTTCTCTTCTGTCACATAACAACAGTAAAAACCTTAACAAAATAGATGATGAGATGCCATCTCTACACAGAGTTGTGACATCTCTGCCTGATGTCACAAAGAAGGCAAGAAATATCCAAAGAGCTTGTCCACATGGTATTTATATGCATAGGGAGTGCAAGAAGCTGAGGAACCCTGATATTCTGAGGTTTCCTGGCCTGGCTCCTCCAGACCAGAGGCATCTGACTGCACTGGAGACCTTCTGGGATGAAGAACTTAGCTCATGGAAATGTTCCAAGCCACCCAAAAACCTCTTAAATGTCAGCGTTCAGCTAGACCTGCCCTGTGCTACAAACCAGACAGATCAGGAGCTGTTACAATTCTCTGCTTATTTTTTCTGCAGCTTGACATGTTTTCTAAAGATACAACATATAACACAATCCTTCTGGGCAAGACTTGCTTGGCAATGAATAGGAGATTAATCCACTGATTTTTTTGGAGATGGATGTGCAGGCTTGTAACTAGGAAACTGAGATCCTAAAAAATCAGTATATTTATGCATACATATACACAGATAGGTGAGTGGGTGAGTTTTATATATGCACTTACAAAAAAGAACCTGCTCTGACCATCCCTGTTAGCAGAAATATTTGCTATTTTGCTATGACAAGTGAGTTGGTGCTCTGGGATGGTTTGCACATAATACTTGTCTCATGCTTTGCCTGCCTGATGCTGGTACAACTGGTATCTTGCTTTCCCAAGAAAATATATTCACTTGCTGATGTTTTCCAAAGCAGAGAAACTGCTGGAAAGAAGAGGCAAAGGAATCTTTATCAGCTTCCTGAAAAAGATAGAAACTAACCTGGCCAATTCTGCTTCCTGAGCTAAGAAACAGCTGATCATGGAGAGATCTCAAGGCTTTAAAGTTACCATTTCTTGTGGCAATTGCCCCTTTTTTCTCTCCTGGTTACAGGGCCAAATGCCTTTACTGACATTGATTTCAATGGCTCAATGCTGACTTACACCAGTGGAAAGTTTGGTCTGGAGTCATGTGTAGTTTCCTAATTTTATTAGGAGTTTTTTGGTTGTTTTTCAGTGATACAGAGAGAAAATTCAGCTCTAAGCCAGCAACAATAACTTGCCATTATGGATATGGAAAGGAGGAGGATAGAATAGCTGAATGGAGGGGGAGCTTAGCCTCTTTTAAACTTGTAAATTAAAAAAAAACCAAAACAACTCGGCTGGATTACAGGGGGGAAGAGAAAGAAAAAGGAGGGGGAAAAAGTACACAAGCTCAGCAAAGTTCCAGTGTACTCTGAAGACTGCTGATGCTTAGAGATTGAGAGACCCCAGATTTCATTTCTTGGCAGCTGAGGCAAGAAGTATAGTCTCTAAGGAGCTGCTGTCTCAGGCTGCAGAGGTGAGTAGCCAGAGGTTTATCCTGGAGGCTACTGGGCCTCTTAGAAGTTGGCATTCTTTCAGCATGAAAGATGGTAAAATATTAGCACTTTCCAAAGCCTGTGACTTGCACAGCCATAAATCTAAATGCTATCAGATGCCAGTGTGGCTATCAATAATAAAGACAGATGTGTGAGGAGCTCTTTTATGCACACATAAGCATGTGCAACCCAGGGGTGATGGGAAAGAGGGAGGGGGCCAAAAAGGAAGGAATATTTCCAGCCTTAGACATTTGAAGCTTATGTCTCCCATAAATCTTCTGAGCAGAGGGCTAAGGCCAGATCTTCACTGCTGATTTTTGTGTTTCTTCCTTTGCATGAAAGCAATTAAGAGCTGGGAAAAATAAATTTAAGAAAGTGTGAAAAAATAAGTGGGGAAAAGAAGGAAAATAGTGCATTCTGCTTCAATGCAGGTTCCAGTACGAATAAGAATCAACATCTGACTCAAATGGGAGTTGGGTCTCTCCTTCCTTTCCTTCCCCCTCCAGATTTCACTGAAAGTATGTCAGGAGAGAGGTGTCTGGTCTGCTTACCTAAGGCAATGAAACGTATACAATCAAGTAGTGAGCCTATATTTAGGCCTCTTTTTAATCCATAAAGGAAATTTGACAGACATCAGAGGATCTGGAAAATTAAGGTCCTACAGTTTGGATGAAAAGAACTGTTTGGACAGCAGATTGCTATTAGAAGTTGCACCTCTTTACAGGTACAGAAAAGAGCCTTTCCATAGAGAAAACTACAAAAAATCATGTGCCTTCTTAAGCACCCAAGCATTGGGATGAGGCTGTGGAGGCAGTAAGGCTTTCTCCATCATGGGTCTCACAGCTGCGGACCAGGTGGAAAGACTGACATTTGGAACAGGACCATTTTCCTAAGTCTTGGGCAAAGCTGAAGTAGTTTTCTTGATTCAAAGTAATCTCAATTGGGAGAACATAATTTGAACTTCACTTGCCCCAGGAACTCTTCCCACACTCTCCCCACCTGTGGTCTACAGGTTGCCCACAGGTACTTCTCTCTGCTCTCTGGTGAGCAGTGACAGAACCTGAGGGAATGGTATGAAACTCTGCCAGGGGAGGTTTAGGCTGGATATCAGAAAAAGGTTCCTCCCCCAGAGGGTGGTTGGGCACTGGAGCAGCTCCTCAGGGCAGTGGTCATACCCCCAAGACTGGCGGAGCTCAAGGAGTGTTTGGACAACACTCTCAGGCACATGGTGGGATTCTCAGAGTTGTTCTGTGCAGGGCCAAGAGCTGGACTTCACTGATCCCTGTCAATCCCTTCTGTGAAATGTGTTCCCTTGATTCGTG
>NW_008681474.1:2675-7874 GCF_000695815.1 Acanthisitta chloris | reverse complement strand
CAGAGCGTGCCCAGCCCCGGCCCGAGCTGCACCCCCGAGCCCTGGCTCGGGTCGCTCCATCCCTCACCCCCCGCACCGGCCGCGAGGGAGGTTCCCTGTCCCTCGGGAGGGGATGGACACCATCTGCCCGGGGCTGGGCAGGGATGGAATACTCGGCTGCAGAGGGGAGCAGATGGCGTCCCACAGCGTGGGCTTTCTGCTCTTTGTGTCTTTTAAATAGTCCAGGGGAATCTTTGGGAACCATCTCACCGAGGAGATGGAAAAAATAAAACCCAACCCGACGCAGCCTCTGGCCGTTCGCTGTGGTCTTGCCGAGCCTGCCTTGAGAACCTGGGAGAAAACAAACAGGGACTTGTGTATATTGCTCTGTGCTGTGGACTGAGGTGACTTTTCTGTCAGGTCCATCCTGTCTGGGTTTTGTTTTGGAGGGGAGTTTGCAGCACAACCTTTCCTGCAGCACCTATTTTCCATTAGAAAATGAATTTTCAGGGTGTTCCACACAGCCTCTGTATGAAAATATACTGTGACTGTCATTTCTTATACTAAACCTCACAAGGGGAAAGATGCCTTTCTGCTCTTTGCTGTTCCAGAGAATCCATCCTGAAATAATTTACTTTATAACCTTATTATTCATGCCAATAAAGACTACCTGATTCATTGAAGGCCTTGGAATTGATTTTTTTAGCTGAAAGCATTGTAAGCTGAACACAGTTACTGGTGATACACAGTTAGCATTAATAATTTTCAGCGCAGCAGCATATGTTGATTTTTCCTTTGGGTCTTTTTATACCACCCTGATTTTACAATAATCAATTTGGAGATGACCATCCATATGAATCAATGACTGGCCCTGTTTACCACCAGAGTCCTTTCCCCTGTCACAGCTGTCTGCACACAGAGGAAATGCTCTCCTGGTAAGCATGAAAGCTTAAGTGTCAACCCAGGGAACACACACAGAGCAGAAAATGTGCATGGAGTCTTTTCCAAATCATTTTGCCATAGCTGCTCCTCTGCTTCTGTCATGGTGCTGTTAGGGCTGGTTTGCAGCAGAGGGGGGAAAGGGTTCATTCTGTGATCCCAATCCAGACCTGGGAAAGGCAAAATTCATGTCATACAAATACATGTTAATCTGAAATTGATGTTTTCTGTTCTGAATTCTACAAGTTCTTGTAAGCATTCTTTGTACATTTGGAACATTTGGAAATCAATTAGCAGGTAACTAAGCCTACAGTTTCTTCACTGTTAGCTGTTATAGTCTGACATAGCCTAGAGGCTCCTCTCAGAGACTGAGCTTTCCTCTGTGAGGTCCTACACACAAATCATTAAACAAACAGCCTTTTTGAGTTTATGAGCAATGCATAAATACACTGCATTGAGCACAGATCCTCACAGGGATTTAGTCCTGTGCCTGCACAACACAAGTCAGGATTAGGGCCGTAGGAAGCGAAGACACACATTGCTTCATCAACCTACAACCCAAAGGCTAATTTCAGCGACGTGCCAGACATGAACATCACACCTACCAGAGACGGTTTAGCTGAATCCAGAAGAGAAGGTTCCAGATTCAGCTAATCACGCCATTCACTTTGAAAGTCATACAGAGATATGAGGTAAGTAGAGAAAACTGGATTAGGATCCTTTCTTTCGTTGCAGACAACAATACAGTGTGCCATAAACTGACAGCCAAAGGGAACTTGCTGTCAGTGCCCACTGGGCATTGCTATGCAGACCTTGACCTCCCATCTACTGACAGTTGTTTTTTCCTGCAAGGAACATCTTCCTTTCAATTATTAAGCAACTCACTACTCGGTGGTAAATACAGGTCATAACGGGAGAATACATAGAACCTTAAAAACACAGAGCCACAATGCAGACTATGACACTCTCTCTCAAAACCCCAGATATCCCCTAGGCTTGGGGGTGGCTACACAAATATTCTGCCTCGTTGGCAATGGGAGTGAACGAAACAGGATAAGAATTAGAAGGTCAAGGTAAGAGAACAGCCCAGAAACTGTCCTGCAATACAGAGACTGTCACCAGTGGAGCTGTTGGACCATAACTATAAGGCATCCTGCAACCTCTGTATGACTAGATCAGGGTTATGAAATTTGTTGGCAGATAAGAGGACAGACCATATGAATGCTCTTTATCCAGGAGCTGCATTTGCATTGTATAGGCAACATTTTGCTGGGCTATATGAATTTGTTCCAGGGACATGATCAGATAGATGTGCAGATAACCACAGAGCTCTGATTTCCAGCACATGACTGCACTGTGCAGTTGTAGGTTTTAATTTTGGCTTTGAAAAGACCTGGTATGCAACCCTTGGTGAAGCCACATAGCTTTTGAAAATCCAAGTCTTTCTCAGTGCCTATGACAGCACCAACATACTGCAGTGCCCACAATTTCCTCTGCAATCTGCAAGGATGAAGATATTACTCATCCATTTCACTAGGATATAACTAGTTCTCACCATAAGATATTTAAGCCTCCCAAACTTCTTGGAGAAAAAGCATATGGAGCTTTAAAATGCTTTTTTTCTCTCCTGTTTTTGAGGTCTATCTGTTGAAAGAATGGGTCAAGTTTCAGTAGATCTGCTCTCAACAGCTGATATTAGTTACTGGAATTACACTGTTTTCCATGTCTGTTTGCTCTGGAGGAACACTGGACACACACACATGTGAAAGCAGTAGCACACACCCTTGCACATCAAAATGTTCTGTGCATTACGGGATGTTTGCACCCACTCTTTGCTCTATTGCTCTAGAAACCTCTTCCTGATACTTCTTGATAGGCAGGAGAGGCCACAGGAGAGAAACTCAGATACAGTTTTCATACCCATTTTGCCACATGGTCCATCAGCTTCTATCAGTGATTTTCAGTCTCACAAGGTAAAATGTATGCCAGGAGCTATTTCATGGCATCTCACTGGATGTGGAAAGCACAGAAAACTCAGCTTGGTTGCTCTTAAAATATTTATTTAGATGCACATCCATTTCCAGAACCCATTTCTAACGGACTACACCACTCATCTCATTTCTTTCCTTATGTCTATTCTGGCTTCTGCAGAGCCACGCTAAAGATAAAGCTGTACCAGTGTTTCAATACACTAGATTTACCTTATTTTACCTCTTTTTGGGGGATTTGCAGCCCAGATCAGCCAATTTCCTGTTTCAGAAGGGAAAATGAGGAAGCATTTCATTATGTTATTCTATAAAGGAAGGTTTATGTTGCTTTTCTTTCAGGTATCTTTTGCAATTAATAGGAACATTAGAAATTAACTTTTTCTTTCCTAGCAACCACAAGATACCACAAGAGATCGATGATGTTACTTATGGCTCCATTGCTATTATAACAGCATTTAAATAGCTATGAAATAGGTACTTAAATGGTTTATATCTCTTCAGGCAACTTTACACAGTCATGGAAATTTAAGAGGCTAAGTTTAATTAAGATCTTTGGCTCCTGGTCGGTTGTATCATGTATTCTATGCCAATAACAGTGACAATCTTAGCCCTGATTCTTTTTGGAACATCTGACCTCTGCTTATAACATCCTATTTAAATTCTTACCCATGTTTATAAGCATTTCTAGGAACCCAAAGGGCCAGAAGTGTCCATGACCCAGAGCGAAACTTGCTGAACATTCACAGCTCTACCTGGACTGAACAGAAACTGTTTTCAGGTAACAACAAGAATCATAAGTTAACTGTATTCCATGTTTTTGCCTCTATTTTTCCCCCTTCTGAGGACTGGATGTGTTATTTTTGAAAGGGCAAGGAAGGAAGGACAGAATCCAGCACTCAAACATCTATTTCTAATTCTGCTAACCGAACTGGGAGTTCTATTTGCATGAGGTGACAAAATCAGCATACACAACTGTCGTTGTGTTGATAGCCATACATAGAAACACACATATGCATGCCCACATGCATTTTTAGGGATTCACACTGAAGAACATTCAGAAATATTCATAGCACCTTGGGGGGGGGGGAAGAATCTTTCATCATCCTTGTTTTTCTTTGCTCACACCTTAATTTTTCATACCAAGGTAGAAAGAAAGAAATTTTCCCTCTCCAGTTAGAACAACATTCTTTTTTCTTCCACAGACGTTGCAGCTTTCCAGTATTTCTCATGAAGAATGATCACATAGTTGTTTTTCCTCCTACATCTGCTACAAGCTGCTGCATAAGTCACAGGTAGGAGGAATTACAGAACCAAAAGGCTTCTTCCCTGCTAACATCCTTGCAAGTCAGTTTGTGGCAGGAGAGAAAATGGAAGGCTCGAGGAGCGATTTGAGTGCCTGCAATTCGCTTTTTCATCAACGGGAGGTGTAGGTTTCTAAAGCTTCAGAAAATCCAAACCTCCCTGTCTCGGTACTCAGGTTCTGTCGCTCTGTGCTGAGCGATTGCAGGTGCTGCAGAAGCATTTCGACCTCCCAGTGTTAATGGGTTGTCGTAGGGTGATGCCCCAGGCACACACTGTGGCTTCAGTGGCTTACAAACATCCCTGCAGGACAAGGAAAGCAGCAGCACATTCTGTGCATCTGTCAGTTTGACACGAATATTGATCTGCTCAGAAATCCATGTGAAGTTTGCCAATATTTCTGCAGGTTTTTACCACTTCCACCACTCTTTTTATTCCTTTCTTCTCCTATTAGCTCCCCTCATCCCTCCTGGGCAATTTTGCCCTTTCAGATCACAGATGGTTACACCAAGGACCTCCTTAGACACTCCTTCCAAGGGTCCTATTTCCCAAGAAGTAAGCATGAGCTTCACAAAAGAATAAAACCCAGAGAAAGCAGGAAAGAATACCATCAAAAAGCCATACATGAACTTTTCTGCTGTACCAGTTCCTTAACTGGCAACATGAACCCTATTTTTTTCCCCCTCAACCTTCAATATCAGCTATTGTCACACTGCACTTCCAGTAGGTTTTCACAAGCATTTCTCAAAGCAAAAGGATTAGTTTTATTTTCATTTCTCCAAAAGCAAAAAGTCCAGATCACAAAGCAACAGAGTGGCAATGAGGCAGGTCCAAGGTCAGGCAGAGATACCAACCTGCAGGCCAAGATTAGGATCAGGTCCAGTGATCTTCAGGTAGATTTATAGCACTGGGTCAAAACTAAAGGTTCTGCCTGTAAGTTGAAGTCTGACTTAAAAACTCCACAAGCATATAGGGCTGTAACTGAGTCAAAACC
>NW_008681474.1:0-2649 GCF_000695815.1 Acanthisitta chloris | reverse complement strand
AAGAGTGGCCCTGGACTGAGCTTAAATAGAGCTCCTGGCCCACAGCAGTGGGTAGAAGCCCCAGTTGAAACTGGTCATGGCCACTGAGGCTTATTAGCACAGCTGATAAATTGTGTGAGGTGATTGCAGCAATGTGACTGGGCAAAATTTGTACTGCAGTTAGAGCTGTGTTGGTGAACTTCAGGTTGCAGTAACCTCTGGGAAAAGAATGATTTTCTTCTGGTGGTTCCTCAAATAAAGCTTCAAAAATCCTCAAGGTCTGAAGTTCCCTGAGCATCAGCTCTGATCCAGGGAGGAAGGTGACATCATTATTTGAGCCTTTGATACTTCACTGTTCTTTTTGGGGTGACCTCTAACAAGGAACAGCTATCTACAGTGTGTTTTTTCTCCAGGTTGCTTCAACATAAATGATCAGACTGAGTGCACAGATGCTCAAAGACTTCTGTCCACAGTCTATATTGAGTTGTTTTAAGCTTGTTTCTTGAGATTTACTGGGCAGTTTGCTGAGAGGAAAAAAATAGCAGTGACAGCCCCCAAAACAGCCCACGTATGCCCTACAATGGTGTTACCCATCCAGATGGAGCAGTTCCCTTCCCTTCCTGCAGTGTTCTTACCTGCACACTGGTGATGTTTTCAGAGCATTTTCCTTGAACATCTTTGCTGCCCCAGTGAGGCAAATTCTCCCCTCAGTGTGGCTGTTCCAGTTTCTCTGTATGTCCAGGCAGGTATTTTTGCATGGATTACATTTGATAGACATCTGTGAAATAGATAGAAAGTTGCTATTTCAAACAAAACAGCTCAAAATCTGTTGCAATTTTGTGTTATTCCTTTCCCCCACCACCCCCAGCTCTCTCTGAGCTGTGAACAAGAGTACTGGGTAGCACGAACTGAGAGGTGTTTGCAATGCAGCATTCTCCATCCTCCTGAGTCACCACTAGCCATCGGCTGCTTTTCTCTACACTTGTTTTCACTGCTGTACTTGTAAAGCAAATATTCTTATTAAAACCCCATCCATTTTAAAACCCTGAAATCAAACCTTTCCCTCTTTATCGCAGACAAGTTATTTTCAAAAACGAAATCTGGGTGCATAAAATGAAGCCCCTGTGATTCTGTAAAACAAACCTAGCAACAACATCTACTGTTTTGCAGCTGTAAATAGAAATTGATGCATTTTTTGTCCCTGTTTGAATGAAGATGAGGTAGCAGAATCACAGACTGGTTTGGGTTGGAAGGACCTTAAAGACCATCTTGTTCCACCTTCTGCTATGGGCAGGGACACCTGCCACTAGACCAGGTTGCTCCAAGCCCAGTAGTGTTTTTGCAAAGCATTTTTAATAATATCAAGTTTTTCTTGTATTCTGGTAACTTCACAAGTGCTGTCCTGACACAAAACCCTCCCCTACAGTTGTGTCAGCCAACTTCTCAACCACTGAGTGGTTCCTACAGTGAGAAGACTAGAGGAAGTGGCTTTAAACTGAGACTTCAGATTCAGATTAGATATTAGGGAAAATTTATTCACTGTTAGGGTGGTCAGGCATTGGAATAGGTTATCCAGGGAAGTGGTGGAGTCACCATCCATGGAGGTGTTTAGGAGGTGTCTGGACCTGGTGCTGGGTTTATGTCATATAACCATATGATATAACCATATCATATTCTTTGATATGTTTTGGAGTTACCATGGCAGTGCTGGGTGAAGAGTTGGACTTTGTGATCTTAAAGGTCTCTTCCAGCCTTGATGATTCTATGATTCTACTGTGTCCAAAGTGCACAGACTGAGCAGTATGGCTGTGAGCACCAAACTGTGTGGGTGTAGTAACCAAACCGTGAGGGCACATTGGCCAAAATACACATTACACTGCAGAGATAGAACGACCAAAAACCACAGCGATAGCCACGAGCTGGATGGGCTAACAGACCAGCTGTGCCTGACTGTGTTTGGGTGGGTGGGGCTGCACACCTGCACCAGGTGAACCACACAGGCATGCCAACCTGCCATACTCAGGTGATGCTGAGAAAAGGCTGGAAAAGAACTACTCCCAGACTTGTATCTCTGAGTAGCAGCTATTTGTTTATTCAGCGCTGGGCACAAGGGGGATCGCTCCACCAAACTTGTGCACTTCACAGTTTATATAAATCAAAAAACTCATACATATTCATTATTTCCAGGAAGAGGTGGTCATTATTACAATTAGTGCTTGGAAATCATTATCATAATCTCCTCCTTCATCTCCTCCTATTTGGCATTAGCCCCATGATCTCTGGTGGTCATCTGGGGGTCGTTGGGAGGAAGGCTGATGGTCTTCATCAGCTTGATCTTTTCACCTTTGAGTGAAGGCTGCCAAGTCCTGAGTCGAGCTGCATCTAGTTTTTCTTCCTTGTAAATCCATTGTTTTTACGCCGCCTAAGCTAAAATAACGCCCCGAGTTCTACCCTTCTCGTGCTTAATAAACTAAATTCCTTATTAACCAACTTTTTACCTTCTGTTTATTCAGGTGCTCTCTACTTGACTCTCCCCTATCCTACTCTTAGCTTTAACTACCCTACCCTACTCTTAGCTTTAACGATTCGATTCCCATGATCAGTGGGATGCTCCCGGCGCCAGGAGGGATGCGCGGGGCTCTCCATCCCGCCGGGAGCCGCGGGACTACA